>NW_017307818.1:263344-374573 GCF_000935625.1 Nanorana parkeri
TATATATTTTTTATTTTTACTGTGGAGGGGGGGCTTTGGGGAATTATCAGGGGTCTAAACAGACTCCTGACATTTCCTTTTTGAAATAGAAAAAGAAAAAGAAATTGAGTCCTCAATCTCTTTTTCTGCAGCCTTTGCTCTAAATGAATGGAAAGCACTCCGTACAGAGGCTTCCTATTCATTTAGAAACTGGTGATAGTAAAACATTTACTATCAATCAGTTTCTGAATGGGTAGAAGACTCTGTACTGAGTGCTTCTCCCCATTGAGAAAGTCATGAATGAACAGGAAGTGATGTAAAGCACTTCCTGTTCATTCATAACTGGGACACATAGTACTATGTATCCCTACTTATTTACAAACACTGGAGTGATCAGCTGATCACTCCTGTGTTTGCTCTGCACACAGAGGATCAGTAAATATCAGATGTTACCAAGTTAGGTTACACAAGCAGTGGGGAAGCCCACTGCTGTGTAACCTAACTATCTGTCAAAAGTCGGATGCAGTGCTGCCTGTAATTAACAGGCAGCACTCTGTCCATGACAGGTTACACAGCGGAAAGGATTTAGCTGCTGTGTAACCTGTAACAAGCCGCTCTGAATGGAGAAAAAGCTGTCAGCTTCAGACTTGAAGCTGACACCTTTTTTCTTCATAATACTAGGTGAGCCTCTGCCTCACCTGCCTCCCCAGACCGCACGTCCCTGCTGGCATCGCCTTGTCATCAGCAGAGCATTGCTGGGAAATATCATCTGTAATCTCAGGAGATTTCAGGGAAAGGCATTTTCTTCCCCTGAGATGATGTGCATGGTCACATGTCCTATTCACATGTCTAGTCACATGTGCCAGAAATCCAGGAAGTGAAAGGAGAGCTGGCAAGCTGCCCATAGCAAACATGGCCACTGCCAGAAGACTGGGGAAGAAAAGAGAACTAAGGTATGCAAAGAATTCAAAGCCTGCAATTATCTATCAGTATGTGTTTGTAGATTGTCATTACTAAACATTTCTAAAGGTGTCTTTGTTGTTATTGTAAAGATATGAGTAAAGGTCCGGTTTAACATTATGGGTTAGGGTTACAATTAGGATTTAATGGATGTTTTTTTATTGTTGCCTGACGGTTAGTGTTAGGGTTTGAATTAAGGACAGGGCTGATGAAAACACTACAGAATGTAAGTCACCAGTGCAATAGTGACACCTTGTTCATCTTTCCAGTGATGGAGTCACAGGGAGTTCTTCCTAGCGATCCTACCGTGGACAACAGGATTGTTAGTAAGGCATGGCCTAAGGGTCAAATTATTTGTTAGGGCTAGGTTAAAGGTTACATTTAAATGTTAGGTAATGAACTCTAGGCAGAAGACACAAATGAATGTAGCTCTCTATTACTTAATATATAATCACATGTATTTTTTTATTAAATACAAGCAGTGTAAATACCTGAATTTGACCGGTTATGAGCCTCTTGAAGTCCCTGTACAGAAGAGCTAGAGTGTGAAAGACGTAGCTTCGGCTGATCCTTCGGCTAGCTTCGACCCCAGGACCCCTTCGGTTCAGTAGAACCAAAGGGCTGCTATGCGGGCTATTCACTATAGCCCATACAGCTCCTGAAGTTGGCCGAGGGGCTCAGTCGAGCCGAAGGCATATGCTTCCGCTCGACTGAGCCGAGGTGAAAGCCGAAGCTGGCTGACAGCCTGCTACTGACTGCTGGGCGGAGCCAGCCATCATCTCACGGCTGGCTCCGGCCACTTGCACAGACAGATCAGCGTCCCTGGTTACCACGTAACCACGCTGATCTCCAGACAGCCCAGCGTCCCTGGGCTGTCTGGAAAGTTTTACTCTGCTCAATCGGGCAGAGTTAACCTTTCCTTGCTCTGTTGTCTTTTTTTTTTCTTCTGACATCGGAGCCGTTGGCTGCCGTCAGAATATAAAAAAAAGTAGCCGTAGCGTAGACGTAGTAGCACAAGAAACCAATCAGTTAATGTGCTGACAGGAAGCATGCTGATAGAAAGAAAAAGCAGAGTGACAAAAAAAGAGCCCATCACTGTGCTGCTTCTCATTTCACCATCCAGTCACAAGCTGCGATGGGTCTAGCATGACCTGGGTTCAGAAGGAGTGGGTTAAATGATGGTGGTCATCAGGACATGCAGAGGTGGTACTGCAATGGAAATTTCTGGATTACATATGCATATTGCAGCAAAAGCTTGTTTCATTATTTTGTGTTAATGTTTTAATTGTTATTTTTGTCTGGAGTTCTGATTTAATAATGAAATGTTTTTACGGACCTTTTACTTTAAATTGCTTTGAGGTTATGTAACACGATTTTAATACAAAGAGTAATTAACAAAGTTGTTTTACAGATACGCATCATAATAAAACAATTTACAGGACTGGTGATTAGAGAATTCATCAAGGCACAATTACTAATATAAGTCAATATGGCATGTAACATTATTACACTGAAACCTGACACATTGTTACATAAGGTTTCATAACGTAAAGAAGCTATAGCACTTATTTTTCTTTCTTACTAACAAAAGTGCTGACATATTCACAGCAGCCTTTTTATACCTGTTAGATGCTAGCAAGATTGTCTCCCAACACAATTTTGCATGCCAAAAGAGAAGATTCAAAGGAAAATTCTAACATCACTTCTTTTACTGCTTCAACTTTCACAAAATCAGCATTTAATTTGAGGAAATACGGGTCTGGAAGCTTTCAAAAGGTTTAATTACCACACTGCAGATCACGGTGCTCAGAAAGTGGTTGTGGCTCATAAAGTTCATATTAACACCTTATAGGGAATAAGGTTCAGATGAAATCACACTTACTTAAGACAGGGTAACTCTATAAGATAAAAGCCCAACACCAGGAAATTAAAAGTTTTCACTTGCAGTAGGTCTGCCCTGGCACTGCAAAGGTTGATTGCTCAGTTATGCCTAGGGGACAGGAAAAAGAAAATATACTCACTTGTACCTCAGTCTGATAGCGACCGCTTACTTCTCTTCCCCTCTGCTATATACTCTAATACTGCTGCCTTAGACATGATGAAGTCACAGATCCTTAGACCGCCGCAGCCTGGGGGAAAATCGGCTGCGGGGACCAGTCTAGCAGCCAAAGTGAGACTGAGGATCAGGTGAGTATATTTTCTTTATTTTTGCCCCTACACCAAAATGAGCAGTTAACCCTTGCAGTGCAGGATTTGCCCTACTGCAAGGGTTAATTTTCATATCTTTAGACTACCTGAGCAAAGAGGTGAAGAAGCTGCAGGAACCGGTCTCGCAGCCTGGAGGGAGTGGGAATCAGGTAAATAAAACAGCTTTTTCCTGTCCCCTAGGTATAAACTAGAAGTTAACCCTTGCAGTGCAGGGGCAGCCCCACTGCAAGAAAAAAGCTTTTGATTTCCCTTGAGTTGGGTTTTTAAAGTTCCAAAACAAAACAGTAGTTGATGCTTGGAGCAGATTTCCAGCAGATGTAGAAAATCAGTCAACAGTAAGTGAATTTAAAGAAGACAGAATAAAACGTAACCCCTGCAGTAGCGATTCCACCACACTGCAAGGATTAACGGCTCATTTTTGTCTAGGGTCTAAAATAAAAAAGATATGCTTATCCGAACCATGGTCTCACCTGGCTGCATTGTCCCTTAGCATCCTCACTTCCAATACATTGTATTAAATTTGATGATTCACACATCCTTAGACTACTGGAGCGGAGATAGAGAGAGGCTGCAGGGACCAATCTGGCAGACAGAGACAGGTGGGACCGAGGTTCAGCGAGAATATCTTTTTTATTTTAGACACCAGACAAAAATGAGCACTTTACTCTTGCAGTGCGGGGGTAGCCCCACTGGAAGGGTTATGTATTATACTATCTGGAGTTCTTCTTTAAACACTCTTGGGACAAACACAGATCTATACTCAGACAAAAAAAGTTTCAGAGAGAAATGGGCAGACTCGATGGACCACTCTGTCTTTTTCTGTCGTCACTCTTCTATATTTCTATGTTATGATTTCAGCTCATTTTCAGTAATACCAAGTAAAGGAAAGTGAAATAGAATCATTTAACATACATGGTTAAATGGCAACATGGTGCACTAGATCCTGTACTGCATCCCATAATGGCCAATCACAGAAAAGCTTTCAAAAAGAATAGTGCAGGTTTTTTCTGTTATTGGTTCACTGAAGTTACTGAGCTACTTCAGAACCTCAATATTTGAGGAACTTTATTGCTACATATTAAATGGAATCTTGCCAGTAACATTAATGCTTACTGACCTCTGGTGGAGGATTGTGTAACTGATTTTTTGTAGCACTGTATTTCCAATAAACACTTCTCTGTTGGCAGATCTGCACAAAAATTGGTGTATACACCTTTGTTAAGCTGCCCATACACCTATCGATTATCGGTCACAAAATGTCCACGAATGGTCTTTCGTACGATAATCGATCAGTTGATGGGAACCCAATGATTTTTTTTTACTGTACTCCTGGCCGAACTTTCCAGAAGTGCGAAGCTTTTTTTGAATCGTACGAAAATCGATGGATTAGTGGCGTGATCGTACAAAAAAAATAAATCGCAACAAGAACACTTCACATGCACGAAAATCTGTCGATCGACGAAATTCACTGAGTTAGTATTGCTAATGAATGTTTTACGCAATCGACGGTCTGTGCATAATGTGGTATTTCGAGCAGAAAACGAATGAGAGTTTGATGACGGCACAAAAAAATTGTATGGCCAGCTTTAGCTTTTTTGTCAGAGAATCAATCTGAAGGTTTGTATTAAGCCACTGAGTGTAGTGGCACTGCACCCCCATTTAATAGCAGTATACCAATATTTGGCATTACCACAACATAACATATTTGTATAAAAACATGAATTTACTCAGTGCCTTACATAAAAACAAAGACTTTAAAACAATACATAACGAATAGTGTATAATCCATCAGCTGTGCAAAGTATAAAGTTGTCCTCTATTGACATAATGGATGCCCCCCTGTGCCTCTCTTATTAACACACAGAAGAACATTCCCATTATGGTAATAGATACAAATAATATTAAACTGCAAATAGATTTAGAGTGGCCCAGACTTCAATGCATTTCATATATGTTTCCTCAGGAAGAGGAGGTAACCTCCACCAACATGGTGGGTCTCACGTTGGTGGAGTTTACCTATTACAATGCAACTGCATTGCAGCGCAGTGCAACACACAGTAGTGCACTACTGTATTGTGGTGCTCTGCACTCTCCAAATTGGTGCATGTTTGATATTTGGTCTCCTGTGGTGCGTTGGCAGCCTTAATGTAATGCACATTAACGTGCATTAAATGCACCATCCTGGTGTGAAAGGGCCGTGAATGGTCCCACCTTCCTTCACAGGCATTGGTGGCCAGAGGATTAGTCCACCCCCACACTTCCTTCTGAGGCATTGGTTGTTAGTGTCATCACCCCCCTCAAAATCATTCATGGCTAGTGGATTTTTCCCCCCTTGCCCCCTTTAAAAGCATTGATGGTCAGTGATAGTTGTCCCCCTTTCTCCCTACACCAAAAAACATTTGTAGTGAATGGAAGTTCCCCCAATGCATTAATGGGTCAGTAGTGTTTTTCCCCTTTTTCCTTAAGGCATTGGTAGTCTGTGATCATTGGTGTCCCCCCTCCCCCAAAATACATTGTTGGTTAATAGTGTTTCCCCCCTGCTTCCGTAAAGGCATTGGTGGCCAATTATACCCCTACCCCATGTAATTTTTCCCTCCTAATGGCACTGGCAATTAGTGATGTTTCCCCCCTCTAATGAAATTGGTGGTCAGTGATGCGGAGAGGGAACACTGATTATTGAAGTCTTATGACCAAAATCAGCCATGTGAACGAGGCTTAAATGTAATCTGATTGTTTGCTGCAGCTGCCTTCATTTTCTTCAGGTTTATGCCTCCCAGTACTTAGACTCCAAAACTCCAAGACTTCTGGGTTTTCCTCCAGGTGCTATTGCAGGAGAGAACTGGAGACAATTCCTATGTGTTATATACTTAACAGAAAGCTGTTTATATACTGTGAATGTTTGCATGTATGTCCCGTTACCCCTACTGCGGTATACCAGCAAGAGGAGCTTAAATAGAACCGATGACTAACCCTTGATTGCATGTGCACTTTGACTAAAACCTTTCTGCACCTTTTTTTTGAATGACACATTGTGATGCAGAGCAGAATACCTAATACAGTCATGTCAAGAAAAATAATGAGCTGTGACTAAGAGCAAGCGGTCATAACATAAGCTTTAGCGGTCTACTGTAGCCATACTAATGAAAGTATAAAGCAAACCCGAAGTGGGGAAAATACATCTAATCCGGTGCTGCCAGAACATAACAAGTGGTTGCATAGCAGGTTCATTTTTAACTGAGCACCACCTGTCTCAGTATACTGGGGTCCTTGCATACTAATGCACTATATGAAACCTGTATTCTATATTGAGAGTCTCCCCCACCCCCTCCCACTTCATAAGCCTTTCTATGGGCCTGTGATGTCTTTGGGCCAATAGCACAGCATGGGAGGCATGAAGCAGAAAAGTCAGGCTCTTGGTCCAGGAAACTGGGTCAATATTTGTATATCAGAGCATCTAAGACTTTCAGGCACAGGGGGTGCGCAGTTAAAATATGGACCTGACGTTCACAACAATAATATTGATACATTACTGTACCAACACAATAAGAGTGCCAATGTTGAAACATACTGTATATAGGACTGACTACATTGAAAGCTAAGCCCAACAATTTACCTTAACCTTTCTAAAACTATGCATGTTAGAGACAATCACATTTACTCATTTTTATATATATATTTAAAAAAAAAAAAACATAGATTTGCAAGCTAAAATATTTAATGAGGTTGTAATAAATAATAGCCTACCTGCTAAGTACTTTAGGTCTCCTTCAAGCATTCCTTTACTGGTCCAGTCAACTCCACTACTTTATGTCAATAGTCCGGAAATCTGCGAACACCCTTTTGTGATACAGGAGAGCTATTCTCCAGCACACCCACTTATTGTCACTCACATAATTAAAGTCTAATCCAGGTGTCAGGATTACAGTGATGAAATGCAATAGTAGTGCACTGACTAGTTGCTTGCAATGCCTCCCTAGTTCTATGCAATAACTTTTTTTGGTCAGATCAGGGCCTTTTATAATTACGGTGTGCAAGATCCACTGCACCTGACGCCTTTTCTGCTGGCATGAGACACGCCTGGCCCACCCACCTCTCTGAGGAAAGCAAGCCAGCAGCTGAGGACACTTGACAAAGCCCACCCGCTGAAGCTGAATCCCGAGCTGGTTCCCCCTTCCATAACCACTGGAGAGGGGTGTAAACCTGTTTAATCTACTCTGTTTACTTGCGCCTTGGTACATATCATACCCTTGCCCATCCCAGCTCCACTGCACACTGCTGCTGACTCTGCACCAATCCACTTTCTTTCCCACTCCCCAACACACACCTGCCCTTATCCATACTCAGTGCAGCCACAAGTGACAGATGCAGCTTCAGCCTCATGGCAAGGAGCACTTCCTTAATCAAATCTCCAATGTGTGCAATAAATGCACAAGGGGCCCATGTGTACTGCACACATTGGGGATATGCAAGTAAACCAGATGTTGCATTTATCAAATGCTGTTGGACAGCTTGGTGTCCAAAAAACATTAAAGTTTGTTTACATGCAAAATAGTAGGAGCATCCTGACAAAACAATAGGTAACTAAACGAAATAAATAAGTAAACATTAAATAGTGACACAGTCTCATTACTGAACAGTGTGCTATAGATCAAGTTCTCTTGTTTTTTGACACAGAGGTTACTCTTTGTATTCACCGCTGCTATTGTGAAAACTGATTTGACATTCAGGGTCTAGCATACACAGCGCCAGTCAGGTGAAACAGACAATGCATGAAATATCAAAGCACACGCGTATAATGAAAAATGGACCATGCAGACATTCTTCTATTGCCTTTGGTGTAAAAAGGTCCTGTCCCACAACGTGTCACAGGGCTTGAAGTGGAAAAGGAAATGTAGGGTTTAAAGGTATTAGCATAATCAGAATTTTAACATTAGGCAACTTTCAATTAATATAGCAGTACACAACACCCAAAACTGTGCTGAAACAATATAAAAAGATTTAGATTGATAAATTCATGTATACGTATGTAAACCCACTAATTGAAATCTCATAGAAGCTTTAATTTCATTGCACTTCATTTTGCTATTTTTAATCTTATCTCCTCGTCCCACATTTTGCTTCTGTGTACCTCGCTCTGCTTTCATTATCACATGTATTTACCATAAGTGGAAAAGCATATACACTATATGGCCAAAAGTTTGTGGACACCTGATCATCACATCTACTAGTATTGCCAAAAGTATATGTGGACACTGCTCCAAATGACTGAGTTTGGGTATTTCAAGTATAGGGTGTTGTTAATGCTAATGCATGCAAATTGACTTTGGACAATTTTGCACTTCCTGTCTTATGACAACAGTTTGAAAAGGTTAATTTCTGTTCCAGCATAACTTAAGTCCTGTAAATAGAGCCATGGCCAATAAGACATGGTTTAATAAGTTTGGTGTGGAGAAACTCAACTGGCTTGCATGGAGCCCTAATCCCAACCAGGGGCATCCTGAGGCTGGGTGTCACCAAGTTATATTGGATATTTGTATAATTCTATACCCAAAAGATGCGTAATATAAACATATGGTCATGCTCAGGCATCAGGTTTTTGGCTTGCTGTCTCCGTGTGTTACAATAACTGATATTATAGAATTAAGATCAGTGTTCATGTTTGTTCAGAATGCAATGGAACTGTATTGTGAACATGGTGAGTAGTCAGGTGATATTAGAAAGATGTAGTATCTGTAAATTGAATCGAAGACTTGCATTATGATCATATTCAGTTGTCAGGCTTTGTTAGTTTAGCATTCCAGCTCTCTACCGAAGAAGAAAATACAGCTATACATTTCCATGTCAGTTCAAGGTTTAATAGAGCTACATCATCAACCTATAACGTTGTCATGGTCATTTAATATTGTGTCCATGAAGATGCAACAAAGAGCACTCAATGTAAATTTAATATGCATTAGACAGCCAACACCATCTCATCTCATTCTGCTCTTTATTTTACAGTGGATATCACATGCTATAGGGGTACAACAGTAATCAGCAGAAAGCTGAATCAAACACATCCTCAATCAGCCTATCACCTTTAAATCTCGCTGATGCTAATCCCTGGCAATTAGTCAATTAGTACATTATAAACTATAGACTTGTCTTCCCACTCCGCTGAAGCCCAATAAGCAATGCCTAGCAACAGGGATCAATAGAATGTATTAACTCTGGGGAAAAGCAGCCCAACAGGAGAGATAACTTGCACTGACACCAATGATAGATAGTCCTGCAGGGATAACCAATATTGTTTTTCTTCAGGTCACGGATGGCAAAGCAAATGTATTTTCCTTCTTTTCTGTTTTTATGAGTCAAATGAGTTTTAAAGCAATTTGTAGAGTATCGTGCCCTAATAAAGTCATAAATAGCATAACCTTTCATTGCTCTACTTTGCCTATTATCTTGGTTTGTCAGCTGCAGCCAGTCATAAAGGACAGTATGGCAAAAGTTACACTGACCTTTCCAATTTCCTCAGTGCCACCCTGCCAGCAGTAAATCAGCCCTGCATCCCAAGCATGCTGTTTAAACACAGCTATCTCTTACCGAGATATCCTCCTCTGTGCGCCATTGTTCACCAGTCATGTTGGTATCGCTTATTCTCACCGACTTACTGCACAGGTGACAGATGGATTTATTGTTACGGTTTTACTGCTCTGGTGAATAACCCTCTTGTTCCCAGGCTCATTTTTAAAATTGTTATATGCATGGTAAAACACAATATGTGCCTGACAATCACTATACAACTCTCAAATATCATATATTATCCGAAGGAAAATTACCTACCAATTAAAAAAAATATATACTTGATTTTGAACAGCCTGGAACTTTTGCAGTTATGAACTTTCTGTCTAGTACAAGATCACAAGGGAAAGCAAAGCTCCCAGCTGCTGTCCATCTACTAGCTTGGAGGAGCAGAAGATTGGCTTGCCTTGCTCTGCCTGTGTGCTTACTAGAACACACACAAGGGTGGCCCCATAGGTCCATGCAAGAGAATGAAACCACCATGAAAAGTGGATATCAGGGCCAGTGCTCAGGGGAGCAGCCGATTGTGCAGGAAGCTAAACCTTTTATAAATGGACAAGGACTGACATTAATTTTAAGTGATTTCATCAGTATTTGTAATAGCTTAAAAACATTTTTTACTTTAATATCACCTTAAATCAAATTGCCTGCAGTTAGACTGTCAATATGTATGAAGCACACCCTTGGCGGTCAAAATGTTAATCTATTACAGTGTTACAGTGCTGTAATACATTTATATATTATTATATATTTTTCATTACTTCATGTGCTATACATAAACTTAAGCTAGACCTGCATTATAGACATCAAAAGCCAAATAGTTTGCCTAATGACTGCTGCTGCTGGGTACAAATCATATTAAGAGACCAGTCAAAAAACAGTTTCCCAGGAATAATTGTTCACCATTAAATCCCAAAGTTCCATTTAGAAAAGATGCGTGTTTGCTAAGCGCTGATGTTAGCAGCTATGGTCAGTGTATGTTGCTATTGCACTCTGCTGACTTACTGTACATGGTAGGGAGACCCTTCCATGGCCTGTATGGCAGCACTCTAAGTCTTAGAGATCTATTAAAACCACTTAAACATGTTGGGCTCTATTCAAAATGTAGTTAAAGCTTTTGCTCTTTTCTAAAGCAAAATTCGGTTTTACCAATTTTTTTTTTTTTAAATGGAAAGAAAACCAATGTGGACATTTTATTAATTATTTTGTTCATTATTTAATTATTATTTCTTTATTATATGATCTAGTGTGGGTTAAACTTTGGAAAACAAAATTAGCCCAGAACCTTGCAGCTTGTAGAGATTACTTAATGTCCTGGAGCATGGGATTCTGAGATTCCTATTCTCCTGTGTCCACACCCTTATTAGTTATTTCTCTGATTCATGAGAATATTGTGGCAGGTCTTGTTACAATGTTTCTTCTGAATGAAGACAATAAAACAAAGGATGTCCTAGAATCCAAAGAACCAGTTTATGGATTAATCTTCAAGAGATTCATTTATTCTGTGACTCAACAACTTACAGGGTTTTTTTTTTACGTGCTGCTTCCTCAGCAACAATATCTATCTTGGTGCTGCACTGCTTAGCCTATATCTGCAAAAAGTAATTTTGAATCCTGTGAATAGGGATCTAAACCTATATTGTTGCACATACAAAGTTGATGAGAGCTACTTCTCAGCATCTTAGTTTAGACTGCTCTCTAGTTTATTTTGACATTTAGTGGTGAGAAATGATGCAAGTTTGAAAGTCTGCTGAAATGTTCCACCTGTCTGCACGGCTGATAAGGTGAGAGAGAATTGAGTAGATAATTAGATCCAATCAAGGGAAATGCTTAGTAAGAATTAAAACTCATTAACCTCATGTTCTATTTCCATAAAACGTCAATGATCACAAGCCACTCGATGGGGAAATGAAAGGCCCGAGTACAAGTTGACTGGTAACCAAACTAAGCTTTCACATAAAAAAAATACTTTCCGGTCAATAACACCAGTTCTGCAAAATACAAACTTTGCTGTATGAACTATTAAATATAATTTAATTTACTGTTCTTGGCCTCCCCATCGCACTGTCTCTTAGATTTTAAAACATGGAACAACCTCAGGTAAAATCAAGCCGTATTTATTCCAGCAGTCAGTAAGAGCAGGTAGCCCCTGTAGCACCTCTGAAACTCTGAAGGCACATGCTTTGGATGAAGAGAGAAATCACACCACTAGTTGGTCTCAAACTGATATTTCATTTATAGATGGGGTCTGTTTAGTTGAGTCAACTGCTCAGTTCTACCTAAAGCTCTTAGACCAGGCTATATTAACCAGAGTTCCGCCAGAGTTTGCCAGGAGTTGATTGAGGAGTGGCAGATTCATATACCTGCGATCACCACAAATGTAAGGAGCCAATTTTCCACAACTTACAATGTAAGGGGTTAAGTCTACACTGACCACCAATGTATAGGGGCTTTCTTATACTGTGCACCAGTGTAAAAGGACACTTCACCACTAACCACCAATGTAAGGGAGCATTTCTCCACTGACCACTAGCGTAAGGGAACACTACAATGTTCAAAATCTGTTTTGTTTCTGGCTGTTATTTATATTTATTTTATATTATTGTTGTATACAGCAAGAGGATGCTGTAAAATGATCCTGTCTGGGTGTCATAAACTCTGGGCAAGCTAGGTTCTTCAGTCTTTTCTTTCTACAACTTCCAACTCTCAAAATTATTTTAAGGCGTCCTCCATGGTAAGATGGTTGAGAAAGTCTATATTTAACACTTCAGATGCTGGTTGTCCCCACCCCAGAATCTGCATTTGTTCCTGCGAAGCATGGAGTCCCACTCCTTCTGCCACACATGTTTGTTTCCCCTCTTTGTATAAAATAGACTAAAACTTAAATATGGAAAGTGCAACCCTACTACATAAAGGTATGCAGGCCTGGAAATCAAAGTGCAAAGATCTCATCTCTAGACTACCTAAGAGATATAAGGTAACATTATTTGGTTTCATTCCCAGCAACTACCAAAATCTGACCCTTGAGGCCCTATTCACACCAAAATCTCAATCTAATGGCAACGCAATGGAGGGTCCTTTGACTTGCGATTTGCTTCCATTGTGTTATGTTTGCAAGTGTTTGTTTTTGAACATGCTCTACTTTTTTTTCAGCACAATGCAACGCAACTGTGTGAACTGCACCCTTCACACCAATTCATTTTTCATTGTCCTTGCGTTAGCATCTGTTGAAAAACAGATGGTAACGCAACGGATCCAGTGTGAATGACTTAAACCTTTAATTATGAACATCACTGACTGAAGGAGAGAAACATATTGTAACTACGCATGCTTCCCAACTGTCCCACATTGGGAACCAAATATGTCTGTTCCTCTTTTTGGACTGATGTACAGATAATTATGAAAAGGTTCTAATTAACAACCAAAAGTGTTATTCTGCACTAAAACCTTCATCCCATCTCTTACTTATCATTTTGGCATATAATTTCTTAATGGTCCCCATAACTGGGGACAAGGCAGGGGAGTATTCTGATCTCAGAAAGTTGGGAGGTATAACTAAAGAGTTCCCATATACATTTTAAAGTACATTTATGAGGTTTTTCCCCCCATTTTTGCTTTTTAAAATGCGCGTTAACATGCACTTCTCTCTGCATAGAGATGTATAGGTGTCCAATGAGAAGCAGAAACAGCCATGACCTAAATTCCTGTTCCTGTTTCCTGTTTTTGAGGAAAGTGTTTCTTACAAGGTGGTATTGCATTGTTCAGTATGGATCCCTTTACTCGGCGTGCCGTGGCACACATTACCTTTGGCATCTTTAATTAATGGGGAAAAACCATCCCAGTCGCTCCATATTTGTGCACCAATGGTCCACCAGGCACTCCTGTGACTGCCCTTGCTCTTGCAGCTTGCATGCCTCTGATCATAGAGGCAGACCTGGGCCTGGACCAGTCCAATGAAGTCCTCAGTAGACATGTGGTTCAGTGTTGAGTCCTCCATTTTGATCTCAGTGTATTGTGTGACGGGAGAGGTACTCTCTCCGTCCCGTGTAAACAGTGTGGTTATCGCTAATAAACTCACGCATGCACATGTATGTGTGCAATTACAATACAAGTCTATGGGACCAAAACCGCACAGGATTCGCCTCAAAATATCTTTTCATTCAATGGGCATTTTTGTACACGGGACGCAAAGCTAAGGTGTGAACAGTTGCCATTGACTTGAATGGAAATGTGTGTTTTGCGTGTTTTTGCACACAGATCTGCGCATAAAAACGCTCCAGTGTGAACCAGTTCTTAGGCAGCAGGGTGCAGCGGCAGCACGGTGATGCAAAACAGAACATTTAATTAATGTAGAATCAGGAAAGAACCTCAGAGGTTGACTGAGTAACTTCCTCTCACTGCCTTTTTTTTAAATACCAACCACATTTAAACCTCAAAACAGATTTGAATCTCATTGGAAGATGTGAAAAAAATGTCTTAGTATGTATTTGTTTACATTAGGCTTTTTGTGTGTAAGAGACAGCAAGGAGCATTCAATGAGTGTGTTTGGGAATAGCTTTCCTGCATCACAAGCAGGGGTTCCTAGGTCACTGGTGTAAACTGGTGTACTATGGGAATTCCTGGAAATCTATGCACATATACTTTTTTTATGCAGTTCAAGGTTTAAAGATCAATTTTGACAAAAGTAAAATTGATCATCAAAAAATTGATAATTTTTCAAAATTGATCATCTTGATGGTCCAACTTGAGAGATGTTTTTCTTATTTGTTGTCACATTTGACTATAAAACAGCAGCCCTCCTTGCAATACTCCTGTCCCCCACAGACAGATCCAGTGCTGGCACTCTTTGAAGCAGAATGATGCCCAGCATTATTTAACCCACTTCCTTTGTGCCCAGGGTGTCAAGGACACAGCCCTTGGGGATACATCATCAAGCTCATTTGGGCTTACAGTAGAATGCTGCAGGGAATTGCAGCATGTTATTCCCTGCAGAATTCAGGACCCACCCACTGCCAGAGGAAGGAAAGGGCATTATCTTACTGGACTGAAGAAGACAGAAAAAAAAATATGTACAAAAAAGAGGGGGTGGGGGCTAGAAGTTGTGCTTTAGCAGAAAAACAAAACTACAAATGACCTTTTCTATGATGACTGTGACCAATGCAGTCCAGGTGTCTAAAAAATAATTTAAACAGGTAAAGTTTTTCAATTTGGGTTTTTTATTGTATGGCTGGGTGTATCAATAGGAAAGTCATATGCTACTATTTTAGGCTTGTACCACATCTGTGAAGAAAGAGCAGCACACATATTAAAGGCGGTGGGTGTAGCTGCTTTTTCTATAGACTGAGTACACAAATTGCACAGATATTTGACATCCAAGCATCCCTATACTTAACAGAGATGTCAAGAGGATGATTCACTAGAGGAGGCTGACCAAAGACAAAGGACACAGTGTAACTGTCACAATAATGTGACTACGTTAGATCTGCACCACAGTTAAATCTACATACACTCCTCTAGGAAGGGCATACTACTAAATCCTACAGTTAGAATAAGAATTGTGTGAATATTATCTACAGTACTGTAAACCCTTAAAGGACCCACTTGGTACTGTATTTCAGGATCATTAATTGCATTCTTCTTTACAGGTGTGTGCTTGGTTGAAAATATTTTATGTGACAGGGTCTCTTTAACGAGGTGGAATGGATGAAATAGGTTTGGTTGATAATAAAACAAGCAACCAAACATCACACACATCAACCTTGCCTGACCAGAAACCAATGAAAGAAATTGATTTCCTATAGTTTAGCAGTAGGATAATATTTACAAACATCAAAGAAAATGTAGTCATTGTTCATAAAAATAATTACTTGTTAAAAAAAAAAAACCCACAGTATTTGTGCAGTTTTTTCTTACACCTTGGCACTGTGGTAATGCTCGTGTGTAGGGTACTGGATAAGACTGATGTGAATCGGCCTTGAAATAAAAAAAATACAGTACATTTCAGTGAGCACATATTTCGAAGTAGTAATAGTGTGCAGTAGTTTGTATCCTACAGCCCAATCAAAACATTTCATTTGTTTTGGATAGGCAGAGAAGGGATAGAGCCGCTGTCAGATTGTCATCTGTGCTCCCACAGAGATAATTTCTTCATCACTGATAGGATAGGAAGTAATGGGGAACCTCTTCAATCGGGACACTAACAGAAGCAAAAATACATTTTTAGCAGAGTGGGGAAAGGTTAGAACCTCTGATAATGTATTTATGGCGGTCCCTGCGGACCCTTCAATTCTTGAGCGGTGTCACAGGGAGAGAAAAATAGCTAGAAATAAAAATCTGAAACATATTTTATTTTTTGCTTCCTACTCAGTCTAGCACTGAAAACAAAAACAAAACAAAAAAAACAGTAGGTGTTGATAAAGACTCCCACAAATTGCACTTGTATTTGTTTTTGTATTAAAGAGAGTTCCTATTTTCTCAGTAAAATTTCTGTCCTACACTAATGGTTTAGAGTTAGAAATACACAAAATCAAAGAGTCAGCCAACTCATAGACTTGAGTTGTTAGAGGAAGCAGTAAAGCACAACCATTGTGTAACACTTAAAAGTGAAAAAAAACCTACGTATGTAATAAGCAATATAACTGCCCCGTGTGCAAAATTACAAATTATACAAAGAAACAAGCTTCTTTAACATTAGCACATATTGATCATTTGACATTAACATTATGTCAACATTAAAAAGACTTTTCCTTTTAAAATGACTTTTTTTTCCCTTTAATTAATAGGCACTGGATTACTTACAAAGGAACAGAAGTGGGCCTGAACACATTCATCCACAGCACATGTATAATGAAATGTTATATAAACAAGCAAGCGTGAACTGATATATAGATACACTGTTCAAGGACAGAGGGATTTTGTGTGCTGCTACTATTTCTTCAGATATATAGATGTTTTCACTGTTTAAACATATTGTGTCTGTAGACATACAGTAATACAATGCTTGACATATAGTAAATAAAGGCTAGGTATAATCAACAGCTAAACCATCAGCACACCTAAAAGTAGAGAAACTCTAATAAAATAACTGACATAATAATAATGAGGCAATGTGTGTTAATGAAAATAAAGCACGGTGTTCAATTATAAGTACAGCATAAGCTATTTAAAAAAAAATAGAACACAACGCATTTAGCCTCAAGGCCAACGTAGCATAAAAATAAAGCTACATAAGGGGTTATTTAACTCTTTGTTGTGTTCATAAATATAAAAGGTAAATGGTTGAAGGACCCAGTCATTTATGTGAGATTTAGGGACACTACTCTCTATGCTTCACAAACTTTGATTGCATTGTTTTAGCACATTATAATTGTTGCTTTATTGTAAGGCAAAATGTTTTGGCCTAGTTAATGGGGATATACAAAAAGCTGCTGAAGACCATAGTCCATTATTGCCAGAGTCCAGTTAGGGGACCTTCACTCACTTGTTCAAATAGACAGGAAGTGAGAGAAAATCTGAATGAATTTGCCTTTTACTTGCACTAAACTGTAGTGAAGCATAGATATTATTCTCCAACACTGTATATTACATAAATTTTTATGATAATTGAGATTTGAATCAGCAGCATCACTGACGTTTTTCTCTCTAGATAAGCATTGTGGACCCATAGTCCATAAGCAGCTTCTAGTGCTGACCAAAAAATGGCACTAAACCCCACACAAGAAAATGTGTTATTCATTTTACATTTTCTGTGTATCTGCTGCAGATTGGTGGCTGACAGGCATTTCATTAAGATCTGGTTTGTTGAGCTAAGGGACAGGTCATCAGTTAAGGACCATGCCTGTGTAACTATGACATGAAGGGATTTGCCAGAAACCCTTGCTGAAATCTATATGTCAGGTCCTAGTGACACTCAAGTCACTTTGTCCCTTTGTGCCACTAATATCTACATTTTAGGCTTGGCTGGGCAGGGAAACCTGTCTAAACTATCTTCGGATAGTTTCGGATAGCTAAAATGATATTTTCTGTACAAAATAATACTCAAATATAGCAACCTATGCTAAAGTTTTCTTTTTGGGATTCTTTAAAGCTGGTAATAATGCATTATTTTGTATGATAAACTAGCCTAGAGATTAGATACAAAATAATTCAATACATGTAATGTCACAGTGTGTTGCATGCAAAACTGGATGCAATGTACACCTGAAGTTGGACACTGTTATATGGGAAGTAGCAATGGCCCAAACTTTACTTTGAGAATTCAGATCACCACAATGCCCTGTCTGCTAACCACTGACATAAGTACTAAGCTGACTCATTGCACACAATTAGCCCAGTCAGAGGACAAAACCGCCTACCAAGTCCATATTTTTCAGCCACATTGTAAACAAGGCCTAAACAAGTGCAAAAAGCATTGATAGACTACATGGAAAGCAATAGAAAATAACATTTCAATGAACTGATTGCAGTGATCTGATTGGTAACTATGGGTTACTGTACTTCCCACATCCCCGCTGTTTTCTGCATTATCGAGTCAACAACCTTGAAAAAGAGAAGGCAATCCTACCCAGTGGAGACAAAGACATCAATAAACCCTTCCCCACTTTATTCAAAACAAGCATAAAGATTGTGGCTGCAGTTCCACTGGAGCCTTAGAAAGGTCTACAAATATCAAGATGAGTGTGCATTTCAGCATCAAGAAGGATATTAAGAGATATTAGATGAGTGAGATTAGAGGAATGACAATTGTCACATGTATGTTCTAGGGCAAATATTGTAAATCCTACCAAATGGATTGGATTATCAAGGTCTGCAGTTTAAATTGTGAGGGCAAGTTGCTTGTGCATTAGGCACAAACCCAAGCTAAAATACTGTAACAGTCTTCAGTAGCCTTTCCCAACTAGGGTTTCTCCAAAGGTTGATAGGGGTTCCTTGGGCAATTAGCAATTTGTGCCTCTTAGATAAACAACCATTGACACCAATGGTCTTTTCAGCGATTTGTAGCTGGGGTGCCATTAGTCACCAATTTAAAAAAGCATGCCTCCTTCTAACGGGTGTTCTAGGGGCCTTGACTGGCCACCAGGGGCACTTCTCCACTGACCATCAATATAAGGGGTCAGTTTTCCACTGACACCTGTGTTAGGGAGCAGTACAATAATTACTGCCTGCTTTTCTTTTCTGGGCATTATTATTATTTGTTTTATTAATTATTACTAAAAAAAATATTTTCGTATAGAGCAGCCATTGGCATCAACTATGCTTAGTGCGCCACATTCTTAATAATTTTATTTATTCTTAGATCTACAACTTATTGTTCACACTAATGTCTTATAAGATGTAGATAGAATAATTAGGGGAGCAGGGGTTTGCTAAGACCTGAAAGTTATTTCAAGTGTTATTTCTTTGTGTTAAAAAGGTTGAGAAAGGCTGGTCTACAGGTAGCAGAAAATGCAATACAGTTGTCTATCACTACATATTATAACTGCATGAGAAAAACAGAATAATGTTATCTATGTTGCTGAAGGAAAACAGTCACTTCTGGCAATGCATGAATAAGTTAATAGAGATTTGCTGCACAACAGACTATGAGACTTATTTACAGTTTCGAAGTACAGATGAACACAAAGCAGGACGTTGAAAATCATTCAGCATTCACCAAGTACCTGCTCTAAGGAATACTCCAGTCTATTCATTATTGTGTGCGCATTATGCTCTGCAGCAGGTGTACAGCCATATCATTGATTTTGATGCAGACAACTGAAGGACGAGTGAATGTTACAGTAATTTTTATGCAGAGAGCACGCAGGGGTCACCTGAAGGTCAGCGAGCAGCCGCAAAGCTAACGCCCTTGGCAGGACCATACATTATGTGGCTGCAAGCAA
This sequence comes from Nanorana parkeri, assembly GCF_000935625.1. Lineage (NCBI taxonomy): Eukaryota > Metazoa > Chordata > Amphibia > Anura > Dicroglossidae > Nanorana > Nanorana parkeri. The sequence goes on from NW_017307818.1 coordinate 282,931, forward strand.
AGGCAAGACATGCAAGACATGGATCAACATCTTTATATCACTTTACTGTGAATCATTCAATGCAGAGACCTGGTAGAGAGGTCACATTTATGCCAGGCAAATATAAAATTCAAGGATCAAAGCAGATTTTCTATAGTAAACCTAAATTATGCGATTGAGACAATTGTTGATTCTATGGGGCTGATTTACGAAGCCCAACACGCACACGCGCAGGCTGCGTGCACGTTTTAACCCGCAGAAATGCATTTACCAAGCGAACACGTACATCATGGCGCGGTTTCACGCAGGCATGGCAGTTAAAGGGTAAATCCAGGCAGTTTTATTACATTGATTTTGGGTTGACAGGACGGTTTGATCACTAATACTTCTCTATCCTATTCTAAATGGAAATACAATAGGGTGACTGTGACTCTAATATTCAGTCAAATGTGGAGCCCGGGGGGGAGGGGGGTTAACAATTCTGCTGTTTGTTCAAAAACTTTAAGAGTGTGGTAGTGATCCAAACTGCTGTTACCCAAAGCTGGTAAAAATACATACCTGAAACTGGTATTTTCATTCTGAATGAACTTAAAGTGACACTAAACTGAGGAGTTAGGGCTAGTTTACACCAGCCCTACCAGCCAGCACCGAATTGGGGCAGAATGCACTGGACCACATCCCTGCCACCTCACTGCGTTTTGAGGTGGGAGTGGGCATTGCGGTGCATTGAAGTCAATGGCACCACAGCCACACCCCGCGGTCGCAGTGCGATCACCTGCACCGGAAAAAGTAGGGTATGCAGCATTTTTTCTAAAAGCACCAGACTGGAACACAGATATTGAATTGCCATGCATTCCGGTGCAGGCGATCGCACTGCGGCCGGGGGGTACGGCTGCGGTGCCATTGATTTCAATGTACCGTCACGCCCCCTTTCGCCCCAGAATGCAGTGAGACGACCGGGATGCGATCCAGTGCGTTCCGGCACCGTATCTTGATGGGACGCACTGTGGCTGGTGTGAACTAACCCTTAAACCTTAAAATGCAATCAAGTACCTTAACTATTAACAAACATTTATCTTATTTGTGTATCACTCAGCTGTAGATTCTCAAATCAACTCTGAATTGGTGCTGACACAGTTCTTATTTCTGGAGGGTGGCTACTTTTGTTTTCCATGGTCCCTGTGTGTTTTGCAAAGTAGCCACCACCCCATGCTCGCTCCAAGCTCACTCCCATGATGGATTACAATCTGAGTTCAAATTAGTGAACTAAATGTGATATTGTAATCCGTCACAGGTGCGAGCTTGGAGCGGTGGCTACTTTACAAAACACACAAGGACCATGGGGAACAAAAGTAGCCACCCATGCTAAATACACAGAAGAAATACATACAAAGTAGATGTCTTACTGGAAAAAAAGATATGTATATCTGACCATTCACTATGGAAATATACACAATCTTGCCAGACAGCACAGCCTGCCTGGTGATCTGACATTTCTCTACTGCAGCTAAGCAACAGCTAGCCCGTCGCCCACCCCCAGCCTGGGACTGGACAGTAAAGAAGCAGCAGTAGACTTATAAGGTCATTTACTTGTTCCCGACTTCTGTTAGCATGTTCGTTGTCAGCTAATGCGGAGGCAGGATTCCTGAAAGGTCCCAATCCCTCTGCCAATGTGAGTGCAGCTGTACAAGAGATTACAAGTGGTTGTCTTGTGTCCTCTGCCTGTTTTTCTTATGGATACAGCTTAAAGAATCCGGTCCCTCTTTAAACATTCTTTATATGTATACATATACACTGAGTGGCCAGTTTATTATGACCACCCCTGAGTGGCCAGTTTATTATGACCATCAGTACTTCGTTGGGCCACGAGATGACTCCACGAGATGACTTTGTTGGGCCGCCTCGTGACTCCACCAGATGTTGAAAGGTGATGCGAGGAATCTGACAATGCACTGTTGCACTTCTGTAGTCTTGTACCAGTCAAGCCACTCTCTGTTCTGCCCTAACATTGACTAGTCGCTGACGGCCACAATTTGCACGTTCAGACCCAGATTTTTTACTGACAGTCCAGTCTTTATCACGTATCATTTAAACTTGCAAGGAAATGTGCCAATAAAGTCCCACTGTCCATCTATTTGTGTAACAATAAGCGTGTATTGTATAACACCTAAGACCTTATGTCACTAGGATTCTGCTACGAGGGCACTTGGATTATTCCAGCTGGCTGTTATTACACAGTAGGTGAACGTTTTTCATACGGTCCACTTATGTGATGTCTATTTTTAAATTTAGTGATGTCCTTATATGCCCTGACCCAAAACAAGGCATATCAAATTAAAACTTTATTATAATATTCATCATGGCAAGCATATTTTCATTTAATGAAAGCTTACTATAGGACTTTTCTACTATAAGTGTCAGAACAATTTTCAAGGAACTAAGATACTTCCATTTTAAAATCCCACAGCTGTCAACAAACTGGATATCTCATAATGACTGTTCAAATAAGCCTATCCTGAAGGTCTCACTTTCATTCTCGTTTTTTCTAAAAACTGAAATCAATATTTATTTATCATATGTTAAGACACAGACAGATGAAGCCATCTTCCATAAAGAGATGAACAACAAAGACATGGAAAATGAACATTTGCCAGTAGAGCCACCTGGAGATCTTAATTAGGGGATCCGCCAGCCAAGTTACCTGGCATGTTAAATTGCCCCCCTTGCCAGGCCACCTGGATGTGAGGGGCTAGATTTTTTTCTGGCTCATGTTAATGACCAACAAAATGAACGGAGCATAATAGTTCTTATAAATGTAAGAGATGGAACGATACTGTACACAACAATTCCTACTGATATGGATCCATATTGATAAAACTATCGCTCAGCAGGGATAGATAAGTACTTCTACCACACCACAAATTGTTTGTGGTTTCATTTTCTTGATTTCCTCTTTGTGCTTGCAGACTATACACAATCTAAACATCACGGGATATGAACAACATAAAGTCTTCTGGAAAAATAAAATCCCTAGCACCAAGAAATCTTGAAGCTTTAAAAGCTTACGTGACGTACTGCAGACATCCACTGGCACAATTTATATTGAAGGCACGTAGCTTTCAATGGTTTTCATAGGTAAGCTAAAGACTGAACATTCATTCGATGGGGTTGGTTTACTAAAGGAACATAGGCTGTTCCCTTTGCAAGGCAAATTGTACTTTGCAGGAGAAATTTCCCATACCTTAGTGGATGAGTTGAAGCTCTGCTGATTTTCGTCATTCAATCATGTGCAAGCGAAAACACTGTTTCTTTTTACTTTGTGTGCTCATAATCAGGTATTTTTTGGAAAGTGAATTTTCACCACATTCACTAAGCTAAGGGAAAATTCCCTTGCAAAGTAAACAGCCTATTTGCCTTTAGTAACTCAACCCCAGTATATCTATATGTTCCCTTACAACTAATCAGAGTCAGTGGACTCTGGGAGTCATCCCTGTGGCTGCCAGCCTTGTAATTCCCCATGGGTAGTTCCAAAACAGCTGGAGTGCCGAGGCTGCCTACCCCTGCTCTAGGTTTTGTTAGGCTTCCATCGGTTACTGTGCTTTGAGCTATAATACTGAATAAGCTTGAATAAGGTGAATAAGGTGAAAAGAATTCTGATAGCCAGCAGTGTAGCTTTGTTAAAGCTTTAATGTCCATTCAATGCAGCACAGCAAAGAAAGGAGTTAATTGCAGGACAGAACTATTTCAGCAGACTCAACCGTCTGCCACAATGAGTGCCCAAGTGAAAGGCCATGAAAGGGACACTAATAATGTAATGACTTCTAATGGTAATGAGCCTGCGTGGGAGGTGGCTGCATTCTTGGCTTCGTACAGCAGCCATTAATTAGTTAATTTAGATTTGGGGAATAAGCTATGAATAGATCTTATATTCATACAGGCAATTGATGGATTATAGAGAGTAGTCGTAAGGGAGTCATGTCCTTTTGTACAATTTTCTTTGTATAACTTAAAGTACACCTGTCATGAGCAAAATACAGGGCCTACTTTTCTTGACCTCCCTTTGAAAATGCTAGTTGACTGGCCGCCCTGCTAAACCTGTCTTTTTTATTTTATGTGTCACGCATTCAGCGGGGGAAGCCAGAGCTCCTGATCTGCTTGCTTAATCTATGATGCATAGTATGATGCAAGGGGGTCAGCATGACAGCCAAGACAGTGTTTTTAGCAGGCAAGCAGCACCAGTTAACAAGAACAGGTATTTAGTATGTGCCGCCAGAACTCCTTATCTTACTGCTTGATCTATGACTGAGATAGCATGGCATCCACGGCATCTGCATCACAGCCAGATAGCCAACATTTTTAGAAAGAGGTTAGCAGTACCTGACAACCTATGTAATTCTCTTATAGCAGTTTTCCTTTAAGGGGATTCACGCTTTAGAAGGTGCAGTTTAAAACATGTGTAGGTGTTCAATAACCTTTATACTAAAGCACTTGTGATATTGGTGCAGCTCCAGGCATTTATATAGCACCAACAATTTATGCAGTGCTTTACATAATGTACATTCACATCAGTCTCTGCTCTCGAGGAGCTTACACTCTAATGTCACATGCATACATACACATACTAGGACTGATTTAGACAGGAGCCAGTTCACCTACCATTGGGGGAAACCCATGCAAACACCATGCAGATAGAGTCCTGGTTATGATTTGGACCGTGGACCCTAAAGCTGCAAGACACTATACTGCCTAGTTCTGAGTTTACAACAATTCGTCAAAACTTAAAAGGGCAATTTTTAAGGAATGTTTACACATTACATGATGAATTTTGACATGCACGTTTTATTTTTTAAAATTCTGTTTATAATTCTTATTTTATGTAAAATAAGTTCATACTGTATGTGTCCTCGTATCCCCCAAAGCACTTGTTTTTTTTAATATTCTCTTTCTTTACTATACAATAGTTACATTATTCTCCTTTGTGTCAAGCACTGTGCAAGAAAGTATCACATGACAAATAAAAAAAATGAGGGTGATATATTATGACTGGCTGACATGAAAGCTGGAAATAGGAGTACTGGGCATAAGGGATGATCAAAATTAAATTTCAAAAAACATTTATTACAAATTAGCTAGTTTGTATTTGAGAGCTATCACACTGAGGAGTTAAACTACACAATATGTCCATGTCTTTTCATGTGATAAAGGCAATATAAAACAATTCATCTGCTAGAATGACATATTGGGATTGGAATGCATTGTTTTTGAAAATACATCATAGTAATTACAGAATGAACACAGAAATGTACAGATTATACCAACTGATGAATCCCATGTTACTCAAATTATTGCCCCAATTTTATTTGCTTCAAGTCCTTAAAGCAGGGTGAGACAAATCCCAGGAGTCAGGTGGCCAATGTCCCTTAAAAATTCCAGCTGACCCCAACTTTTTTAATTTTCCTCCAGTTGTTATCAGTGAAGCTGATTCCTAAAATAATCATGTTGGCTTCTGGATTGGACAGACTGGCCCCTGAATTTCAGATTAATTTGTCCATACCGGTCCTAAAGTATTGTACACTACTTTTGTATAAAAAAAGTTGTATACAATTTGCAGATTTTTTTATTCCACAGTCAGGTGACTGCCACCCTCCCTTCATGTCCCTCTTCCTCATAGCGGGATGCATGTCTGTATAGGAAGCAGGCAGACAAGTTATACATGTCACACACAGTCACACATAGCGGGGAAGTCTTGGGAAATCATGGGGGTATTTCCCCAATAGGTAGCAGCCGACCTCTGTAGTGCTGTGCTAGAAATTTAAAAAACTAATATTGTCACTAACACAGGAGATGAGAGAAATAAGATTTCTTCCAGTGGTAGCTCTCAAATGATATTTGCACTTAGATTGGGGAGATTTCCTCTCTCTTTGTGTAGTGTATCATGATAGCAAATAAAGGGAAATCTCCTAAACAGGGGCATAAACAGCAACAAAAATCTGACAGAGTGCCTAACTTCCCCACTGGGAAACCGTTTTGTTTGTGATGCCACATTAAGGAGCTGATTTATAATTCTTCCACCCAGCCCATAGCTGGGAGAATATCATTCGCACAACATTAGAGCCAATAGATGGAGCCGAAAAACATTCCTATGCTCCTCTGTTCCATGTAGTGGTGGTAATATTGTATGAAGTGCATTTGCCTGGCTATACGCTGGATGGAAGATTATATCAGTCCCTAAGTCTTTAACCAGATACATGATGCCCATCTACATCATTCTAACATTACATATGCACATTATTAGGCAGATCTTTTTTTCCTAGATTTAAAACCCTAAAATCTAGCTTGATGTTTTTTGTTCAAAGGAATCTACTTGTAACACATTATTTAACTATTAGTTATCTGCTGCTATTCTTTGAAAGGATTCTATATACTGTAATCATCCTAATGCTGACAGTGACAGATGTTCCATAGGCTTCTCTGCAGATTATTGATTGCTAACCCTGCAACTGTCTTCCCATAGCCCATATGTTTAAGTTTATATGACACCTTCAATATCGATTTAAAAGAATAGATTACATTGAGAACATACCACTGTCAAATATTCAGCTCTGTGTGTCAAATAAATGTAGCCATTTTTTTATGTACACTGCAATAGGTAGCCTGCTTTAAGAGACTGTTTACTGCAGTAAGATTGGATTGCTGTGGTCTGCCAGCAATGACCTTCCTCTGAGCCCCTAATGTAATGTGTGTTCCAATGCTACAAATTCTCCTCACATGATACATAAACAATGTTGTCATTGGTACCCAGTATACAAATCGTAATGTAGCATACATTCTGGTGTCAGAGCTGGTCCCCTGCAACATCCCCCAAGTAAGACTTGCAGACACTGCTAACCCAGTTGCAAAATCATAGTGGTAAATACAAAAATGCATGAGTTGTATTTGCTCAGAAACCCAAATGTAAAACTTTCAATTTTCACATGCGTACAAAAAGAATATAGGTGCCTCACAAAGGTTTTCTACTTCCAAAGGGCATTCCCTGTTTCTAACCCATTCATTCACTCCCACCACCCTCCCTATGTGATTCTCCAGCACTTATGGCCAGGGCTTCAGTGGACTGCCAGTTGGTGGGAGCATATTGCTTTGCAAATCAGCTAAATGACAAACCAGCCTGTTCCAACATGTTATATTCTTTTGGCTCTAAAAATGTAGTTTTGTACAATCTGCAGATAATCCAGGAATTCTTGAATGCCTGAGTTTCTCTATTGTGCGATTTGTCTTAGATCGGCCAGGTCTCTATACAAATATTGAACAAATCAATGATTTCATCAATATAAGATGACACTAGAGGAGAAATCTCATGGTTTTACAGTCTGACCATATGCATGTGATGTGTTTGAGAGGGAGAACCTATTGTTTTGACTCACAGAAGACACACATTTAGAGCAGAGCAGATCCGCTCAGGTTTCTGCACACGCAGTGCAGGTGGTTGTGCCGCATTTTTGCTGCGTTTTTTATGCGTTCCGGGCCGTTTTTGGTAAAAAAAAAAAAATTATATATATTGGCATTTGCATGCATTTTTTATGTGTTTGCATGCGTTCCAGAGCAGGTAAAATAGGGCTTGTTGCAGTTTTTTCACCTGCTCTGGAACTGCACGCTGTGATGTGAACTGGAGCAAAAAATACCATTGTAATACATTGGACGCAGTTTTAAACCGGTCTGCAACTGCTCTGCTCTGCACCTGCTCCGCGCTTGGTGTGAACAAGGCCTTAGGACTCCACTTTAAGTATTTGAAACATTTCAGTACACATTAAAAACATTTAAATAAAATGAAGGTACTATGTTGCAATTGCTGTTTAAGAAATCTCATAAGTGCTTATGTTAGGAAATGTATGTGCTAACAAGAAGCTGGTTTATTGCTAGAAAACAAGAAATGTTGTGATTTCATACACAAACCCCATGGAAGCTTAACCAATGTTTCACTAAATTCATTAGAGACTAGAGATATTCAGTGGAGCAGTAACTGAAAACACATGCACCTGGAAGATTCACCTGCAGTAAATGATTGGTGAATGTCACCTTCACTGCTTTACAAACATTCTCCTTAACATTTTTACTCCTTCCTTATGTTGTTCCTTGTAAGATGCTTGACATGGGTAATCAAGATCAATCTGGCTACACTACTACATGACTATCACTCCCATCCACAACCCAAGATTACCTTTAAATACCAATAACTATACCACACTTGGAGTTGAGTTTCATGGTCATAGAAAAAGAATAAGACAAAGTCTGTATGAGACAAATGCAATTTGAACACGATTTGAATTGGGTTTGAAGTCTTTTGAAGACACTTTCCCATTAAAACTCCTTGCATCTGTGAACATTTGTAATGCTAGGCCCCAGCCACACAACACCAGCCCAGAGGATATTGCAGAGTTAACTGCAGATACAGCCCATGGCATAAACTACCTGGTCACTGCCACTTAATCACACAGAAGAGGGGATGTCATAACTAAGATGGACAAGTCCCTACTCAGTTACACTCAGACCCAAATGGCTGACTTCAAAGACGTTACAACATAAAAGCTCCTCAAAGGGGCAGGTGGGCAGAAAGTTTTTTACTCCTACTCCTCACCACAAACCACCTCTAAACCCCTCCTTCAAGTCCACAATTTCTACTCTCCTCCTAACTTATAACCTTTATGTTTGCCAGTCCCCTTTGAAACCTGTCATGTAGGTCCTGCTCTTATACTTCTAATTTCTTTTGCTCTAAGCCTCAATTTGTATAAACTATTATAGTTACAAAATGGCTGCATTCTCTAGGCATCAGCAACAGGTAAAACTTTTTTTGCATTGTGTTCACCTCGAAAGCCCTCCAACCTGAGGTAATTTTAGTTAAATTGTACAGCAAAATGCGCTTGTCTATTTCAATAACAAAACATGTCAGCCTGTTCTCTACCAACATAAAATGAAACAAGATCCAGTTTAATTAGTATCCAGGGTGTAATGATAGCATTTGCTACAGGATTCATTCATTTCCTTTATTCATCTGTCTTGCTTTGTGTATAGGCCACATGTCTCCTATTTACTCTCCCGGCTATTGTCTTTCTATTGTATGGGTTCTCTTTCCTTTGGTTAAAGGTTGATTGTAAAAGCATTTGGAGGGGGTTGTACTCTTCAGACTTTGCAAGGGTCTCACATTAGTTCTATAAATGCGTAGCTTCCAATTGTCCCTCGTTTGCTGGAACTGACCCTTGTGGAACTAAATATCTTTGTCCTTCTTTCTTACTCTTTTTGGTCTGATGTATATATAATACTATAAAAAATGTATTGTTTAACTGCCAAAAGAGTTATACTGCAATAAACCTTTCATCCAACCTCTACATTTGTTATTTTGAAAAGCCAGTATAAAGGAAAGGTGAAAAAGCAAAGTGTGCCCTTTTCCTACACACGTTGTACTAACGAGCTCTTCACTTTCTTATATCAGAAACCATGTAATGTAACTATATATAAATACAAAATATATACAGTAAACACTCAGTTATCTGGTAGTCAACTAACCAGAATTATCATCTAACCAGAAAAAATATCCCCTGTGTACTCACTGTTTTGCTGATCTGCGGCCTGTATAATCCTGAAAATGATTGTGTGTTTTATTTGTCCTAAGTGTGTCTATTTGTCTTAGTTTGCTTTTGATTACTGCATTTCAATATTAATATAAAGTCAATACAGAGTTTATGTTATGATATGGTATAGTATGGGGTATGGTGATAGTTAGACCAATTTTAATAGTAACTCTCAAGCAACCAGAAACTACATTTATCCGGAATCTACCAAACAATTATGTAAAGTTGATCTAGTAGAGTACTATTGGGGCTGTGTTATATATTCACAAAATATAATATGTTACATAATATGCCAGTGTAAGCAGCCTTTGTGTTACATAATCCACTCATAAAAATCTACATATTTTATAAGTTGCCATTTTGAAATCTTTTCTGACGTATAGGAGCCGTACATGATAGCTTTCGGGAAAAAAGCCTGAAACACATAAACCTTGTTTAACAATCAAAAGATAACGAGCCTTTAGCTTATGTCACACCCAACTAATACTATTCCATGCTCAGATAAGCAATTCTGTTATTTACGTGGAAGGCTGTTGTACCCAAGAGCATTATGGGTTCATATAAGCTAATATGAGCTGCTTAAACTGAATCAGCCTTGCATACAGACATTCTGCAGTTGAGTTGACTGACAGGCCAAACCATGAATATTAAGCCAGCTAAATTAAAGCAGAACCCTGGACAAAAATGTTCTTAAGAGATTGTTATGAGTAGGTATCCCTCTCCAGCCAATCACTGTAAGACAAAGGCCAGTTGTGCATGTTGGGTGAAGAGATAAATACTTGGGGTGGACCATGTGAGCTCTCTCTTCCTCCCTCAGGCCCTGCCTTTGGGGAGGCTGCTAGGGATTGCCTGAGATGGCTGGGTCTGAAGACTAGCCGTGCGCTTACACTGGAGCATAAGGCTTGAGGCTCAATGACTCTTACAGATGACAAGGTTGAACAAGACTAGTAACCAAGTATTGCTGTGTCAAGTACTCTCCCTGCTGGGCATGGAAACAGTAACCACACTTGGCAATGTGTTCCTAACCCTTTACCTCTCTCCAGGGGCGTATTTACCGTGAGGCAAAGTAGGCGTTTGCCTAGGGCGGCACCTTCCTGGGGGGTGGCCGAATGCCTCTCTCCCTCAAGTTCTACAATAAAGTTCTCAGCATCAAATCTACAGCCAGGACATCACTTTAATCGATCACCACAAAGGGTGGTAAGTGCTGATGGGCAAAGTGAGTGAAATTACCCCTAGACAAGAAGCTTTTGGAGTTGCAGTAACCAATAGCAACCGACCCTAGATCTCAAGGTGTGCTGGTATGCTGTGGATCTATTATAGAGGTTCATTACAGAGGAAACACAGGGAGACCCGTTAGTTCTTTTACTGTAGTTCACCCCTTATGAGCCAACGGTAGTGTTATCCTGCATTGGGATATCACTGACAGAGAAAGAGGGACGCTACATCTATATATACACTTGAATTTACCAAATTAACATTTTCTACTATATTGGAAAATTAACCTCATTGAATTTTACCCTATTTTGACAATATTATTTTTTAAATGCGCTGAAGCTTGTATATGCCTAAATATAAAACACCTAATTGTATAACTACAGGTAATATCCATAGGTTCTTGGTATGCTGTCCTCTAATAGATATGGGAAACAGGCAATGCGATAAATCAGCATTGTCTAATAAAGTTCATTCTAAACATTTCCTTTACGCTGCTGGAATTAAAACCTTTCTGTCCTTTTTCCCCTAATCTCCATTTCTTTCAATTACTTGTTCCCTTCTCCTAGTCACCACAGGGGTTTCCATTAAAGTGAGACACTGTATAGAGCAAGAAGACATTAATCCCATGAGTATGACTTTCTGTGTTAAAGACTCATGTACTGTGAACCCTGTGACTCCGTCTGTCACTACTGATCTACCTTGTCCATACGGCCTTTTGCATTAATTAATTGCGTTCTTTCTTTCTTGTTGATTTTCAATTGTCATCTTGGATCACCTGGTCCTTACACCTATGGATTCATTCCTACCACAGTGACAAGCATGGTTCTCCCAGCCCCCTCCCTTCCACCCATCGCCATGCAGCTGGAGTAGCTGTGGGAGAGAGGGGGATGGATATACAGTATTCCTTTGTTACAAAGTGTATGGTGGTTTGTTACATAGACGATGTTCCCTCTTATGGGAGCAGGAAGAGGACACAGATACAGCAGATGGTGAGCAAGGAACCTGCTCAATGGAGAGAGGGGTGGGAACATGGGGATTAACAATTCAAACTCTGGCAGATGTTAAAGTGACCTTACTGTGAGTAATGGGAAGTCTGCTACTAAAAAGAGGTGTGCTCCGTGCTGGAAAGAAGAATAAGGAAACAAAAGAGGAAACAAAGAAAAACAAACAAAAGAGAAATGTTGAGAACAAATTATTTGGACTTAAATATCAAGTGAAAACATAAGCTACTGAAAAAAATAAAAATGTGCTCATGTTGTCAGGATTAAATTGTATATATAGCCAGACATTTTTACCTTTTTTTTTTTTTTTTCAGTCTTAGCACTATCAGTGAATTTTGCCTACACCTCCTATCCCGTAGAAGTTAGAAGAAATCTCCCAAAGTGAGGTGAATTTGCTCTTAGACCAATGTCCCCTGAGCAGGTGTCCCCTCACCTCTAGGGACAACTCTAAACTTTTGTGTTTCCCCTTACTTTCTACCTTGGTGACAACGGTCATCAGTAGAAATAGACGGGTGAATCTCCCTAGCCCCACTCTATTCCAAACTGAGACAATAAGGTTTTGCCTAGAAATATACTTTAAAGACTGCAGCCAGTAGAATTCAAATAAATCAGATCTCCGTTCACATCTAAGTGGCCCCATATGCAGTTAACTAATGTTAGCTTCCTCGGAACATGAGGTGTATGGGGCACTGTGGGGGAAATATATAACAACTGGAGCAGGCAGAATGGCAACCTATCATCTTCTCTGTTCCATTTTCAAAGCTCAACTGATGAAAGTGAAGAGTGAAGCTGATAACAAAACAAAACATAACAAAACTGTCTGCTCCAGTTTTCATGAATTCCCCCCTGCGTGTTTACTTGAGCTTTGAGCAAGAAGAAAAAAATCTGCATAGGAATGCATAGCTAGATTCCTATTGGCTATTTCAATTTCCAATATCCAATAGCAAGCTGGCTATTGCACCCGCTCTCTGCTGCTGTCAATCACTAAAAGGCCGTGAGATGACGGCTGGCTCCGCCCAGCTGTCAGTGGCAGGCTGTTGGCCAGCCAAAGGCCGGCCGTTCGGCCAGCTTCGGCTTTCGCCTCGGCTCTGTCGAGCGGAGGCATATGCCTTCGGCTTGACTGAGCCCCTCGGCCAACTTCGGGAGCTGTACGGGCTATAGTGAATAGCCCATACAGCAGCCCTTCGGTTCTACTGAACCGAAGGGGTCCTGGGGCCGAAGCTAGCCAAAGGATCAGCTGAAGCTACGGCTAGATCCTTCGGCAGCTTTGTGAATAGACCCCTAAAAGTTTTCGTTTTTGAGCACTGGCCCTGGTATTCTGTTTTACTGTGGCTTTGTTCACTTGCATGGGTCCTATGGAGCCACCCTTGTGTGTGCTAGTAAGCTGTGTGTGTCTCCACAAACACACAGACACAGCTTGGCAATCCACTCTCCTCCCCTGATTCTGGTTACTCCCTCCTTCCTCCCTCTTCCCTTCTCCTGGCTAGTAGATGCACAGGTAAATTGTGACCGAGAGGTGCATTTGGGTTACCATTCAAATTGATGGAAATGGAGCGCACCTGCTGGACCGTAACACACGGCAGAGGCATGCAAATAAGGCACAGCATTGATGTGAATGGGTTCTCAAGTGCTTGCCCTTTATACAGGCTAGCATGCAAGGTTCACCATTACCTTGCATTGGGGATCGGTGAGGAGGATGTGAGGATGTTGTTTAAAGAATCATGATGGTAAAATTGTGTAAAGTGCAAATATATATCACACATAATATTGCATATTTAATTCACAGGATTATTGTACAGGAATGTTTCTTGCATTTTGTTGTAAATCACAAAATTCTTCATTGTTTCTAGAGGGTAAACCCCACCAACCTTACCACTTCCTTATATAAAGAATTCCCCCGTATAGGTGTAAAAGAGGTCAATTCTTTTATCCCTAAAACACCTTAATCATTCTCTAAATGTAATCCATCAGTAGGGGCCCTTATATATATAGAAGTCTCCTGTATTATTTTCAAACATAGATCCCCCTCCCTGATTTCATAGCAATATTACATCAGTAGAGGAGATTATTTCTACAAACGACATCCTATATGTAATTTGTGTATTCCGGCATCCCAGTAATGCCATACAAATTATTAGTAAAACTAAGCTAAACTATTGCCTGTTATGTCAAACAACAAATCCAGAGCTGATTTACCCCAAGTGTGGAGGATTAAGGGTTAATACTAAGCCCGCTCACACTATTGTTTGCTGACCCATTTAGACCTCCATCTGCTGTGAATGCGAGTGCACTGGGAGGTGATATACATAACTGTTTTTACTATGATGAGTACTCCACAAAAGCATGTCAAAACTTAGGCCAAGATCTGATTTTATTTTCATTAAAACATGTAAAGGACCCCTATCACAAGCAATATTGTATTTAGATTACTGTATGTGATTAATAAATGTTATGATCACATTCAGTAAATGAATTACATTTTATGTATTAGCTGCCAACACTTTAAGAAAAAATAAATAAAAAGATTATATATATATTGTGATAGAGGTCATTTAAAGCACATTGGGCTTCACTTAAACTTTATGATGGCTGTATATGATTCTGTACCTTTTAAATAAAACAAAATGTCAATGTTGTTTGCACCCGCATCAGATTTTAATGAGAATCACTCTTGCCTTTCACATGAACAAGGGGAAAAACAATCTTCCCTAGAAAGCATTGCATGTAACAATTAATAAAGCAAAAACAACACCGTCAGAAACAGCCCTCTGTTATTTCCTGAAGGCTTAAGCTGGCCATACACCTATAGATTTTTTTCCTATCAGCCTATGGCCAGATGTAAAAAGTGCAACAGATTCTTCCATCTATGCTAAACTGTGTGGATGGAGGAATCTCCTGCTGGCCAAGCTTCAATCAACCAGGAGGCTTCCTTCCTCGGGAACCAATGGCAGGCGAGAGAGATGGAAGGTGTGTACAGGGAACCTCCCCCAGCAAGGCTCACACCTGATGCCTAATGGAGCAGGAGTGCTACACACAAGCCCCCAGGGATGCGCGCACAGCCTGCGTACCGTGCATGCGCACCCATCGTGCGACTTGAGCATGCGTACCCGCAACCCGGGCACTAGGAGTTCTGCCAAGCTGAGGGGAAACCCGTGCGCTGCGCCATGCCCATGGCCCCCGAGCAGCGACAACACCCCCTGCTTCCTGACAGATACTGAAGCTTGGCCCAGTGGAGTCTCCCGCTATTGGATAGCGGCTCCCGGCCGCCCGGGAGAGAAACACTTCCTCCCGGAAAGGTTTATCTGCTCGATCGAGCAGATAAACCTTGCCCTGCGATAATTTTTTTTTCTTTTCTGACATCGGGAGCCGCGGCCCGACCGTCAGTCAGAAAAGAAAAAAAAAAGGCTTACGAATCCATAGCTAGATAACTAGGTAATATACACGCCCACTGCTGCTGTCAATAAGCAGAGGGGGACCTGAATTTTTCTATCAGGTCCTCTTCTGGTGATTGAAAGCAGCAGAGGGCGGGTGCAATAGCTAGTTTGCTATTGGCTATTGCAAAGTGCAATAGCCAATAGGAATCTAGCTATGGATTCGTAAGACTTTTTAAAAAAAATATTCTGACGACTGCAACTGGCAGAATACTAAAAACAAAATCAGAAAAAAAACCTGCAGATAGCAAAGAAGCTACTGCTTCCTGTGCTATCTGCCATCATTTCAGGGGGGTGCTCTCTCCCAGCCCCCCTAACCCCCCTCTGCGGATGGGGGGGGGGTGTAGAGGGCACCTCCCTGAAATGAGAAGGACACCTCCCTGAAATGGCTTCTTTCAGGTTGGGATCCCTGAATCTGTTGCACTTTTTCCATCTGACCATAGGCTGATAGAAAATCATCTATAGAAAATCTATAGGTGTATGGCCAGCTTTAAACTTCACACATCTATTCCACCATCAAAACTACCTGCAGCTGGATAGAGAGAGAAATTTGCTGGGTTCTGTCCCTGTGACTTGCAATTCATCCCACACAATCTTAGTGCATGTATCTGCAGAATATCAAATGCATAGCCATGAATCCTACCCGTGCTCAAACACAGACTGTAGACTGTAGAGCAGTTTTTATTAAAACAGTTTTAGTATGTATCTTCAAGATTATTCTTATGAAATAAATGTAGAAAAAACTCATAATTACACAAAAATGACACATGTTGTTGCATATTTCAAATTAATTGCTCGGCCAAACTAATCTCCGTTATTTAGGCCAAACTAAACATCAAATGCATAATTCAGGACCCCTGTTTGACATTTAGAGTATAGTAGAGTCCCAGGGAACCCCAAAGGGAATGGAGCTAGCAGTAAAAGCTAGCTCCGCACAACTGTTTACAGTTGTAACAGGTGAGCCATGATTGGGCAAAGTCATCATGATTGGGCAAAGTTATCATGACTTAGCCCAATCAAGGCTCTTACAGAGTACTGGGCTCTGATTGGACAAAATCTTGCATCTGACCTGTGGTCAGGTGCAATGCTTTAGCCAATCAGGGCTCACAAGGCAGGGTGCTCAGCGGGTGAACACTGATGGAGTACCGCAGGTCCCCTCTGCTGATGCAGCAGTGGGCGGGTGCAATAGCTAGTTTGCTAATGGCTATTGCAAATTGAAATAGCCAATAGGAATCTAGCAATGCATTCCTATGGTGAATTTTTTTTATTTTTTATTCTGACGGCAGCCAACCGGTCCATGTCAGAATAAAAAAGAAAAGCAGGGAAAGTTTTACTCTGCTTGATCGAGCAGAGTAAACCTTTCTTGGAAGTGTTTCTCTCCTGGGCGGCCGGGAGCGGGAGACTCCCGGAGCGCCCGGGAGAGTTGAGCTGTCTGGAGATCAGTGTCCCTGGTTAGCTGGTAACCAGGGACGCTGATCTCTCTGCAAGTGGCCGAAGCCAGCCGTGAGATGACGGCTGTCTCTGCCCAGCTGTTAGAAGCAGGCTGTCGGCCGGTCAATGGCCGGCCTTTCGTCCAGCTTCGGCTTTCAGCGGGGCTCAGTCGAGTCGAGGCATATGCCTTCGGCTCGTCTGAGCCCCTTGGCCAACTTAGGGAGCTGTACGGGCTATAGTCAATACTGAACCGAAGGGGTCCTGGGGCCGAAGCTAGCCGAAGGATCAGCCAAAGCAACGGCTAGATCCTTCGGCAGCTTTGTAAATAGACCCCTATGAGTCCATGTATAGATATTGACATTAAGACCACAAACCAAAAATTACATAGTTCCTCCTGCCATGCTTTTTAGTACCACATTTCATACTCTTGTTTTATTCTTTTGATCATTCCAACATTCCAGGTGACTCTTCATAACTGTTTTTTCTAATGGCAGTTCATTAATTTACCTCTTCTTCCCTCTGCAGTAAAACCTTTTTATCTGGTGAACTGAAAAAACTCAACCTTTGCTAAACAGTGATTTGTGTATTTATTTATGTAACATTAATGGAATCACTGTTCTTCTCAGTCTATTCAATTACATTTCAATTGCACTGGCAAGAGATGTGACACATGCTGACTTAGCAGATTGAGTAGTAGTATAAATCAAAGCACCTTTGTACAATGTCATTGCTCTTCCATCGTTATCTTGGAGCCCCACGTAGACCTAAGACACTTACATGATGGCCATTGTAGACAGGCGTGCCCATGTGTTACACAGGCAAGTGAAAAAAGCACTTTACTGACATGCATTACATGCATAAAGTAACCTTTCATGTATACACTGGATGTACATGACAAGACTACCTAAAGTTGCTATGTTTATTCTGTGCAGCAGTAGTCAGTGGGGTTCTGAGTTTAATGTGCTGCTTATATGCACAAAAGCATAGCCAGCTGTCAGCTAGTGCCGGTGTACAGAATCCTGGGAGCGCTTAGTGATGGCTCAGGAACTCCCGGTGCCCCAGGAATACAATACGGCAGCATCCACAGATATTTGAGCATGACGTGTATATCTTAGCATATAAAGGGAAAGGGAAAGGGAAAGGGAACCCATCCCATTCCCACCCATTCCCCATGCCTCAAGGCACCCAAAGGATATCTATGGTCAAAAACTAAAAATAAATATGTATTTCTATATTGAATTTCCATAAATGCTATCCCAATCCTAACAACAAAGTTTATAAATGTACTTATTGAAGATCTTAACTGAAGATGGACTTCCTCAATGCAGTGACACAATTTCATTCAACTGTGAATATGACATACCTCGCTTCACCACACCAAGCCTAGCCTGACATCTGAACTACAACTTAATATCTCAACTTGGATAGAGTAGGGAAAGGTTAAAACCACTGTCATTTTTTTTTGTCATCTGTGTGTCATTAAAGAGATTCCACTTTAAGAAGTGAGATGATTTATTTCCAATGTGAGGGAAATCCCCTATTAGACAGTTGTCAAAGGAACAACATAGTATCCCCATTGAAAAATCTCCCCTCTATTCTTGTTCTGGTGGCAACTCAAAATTTTGAATTGACCCTCACTTTCATTCCCGGTGACATCGGTGATCAGGACAATTAGAGAGAGTGAATCTCCGTAACAGAGACACAGACAGCAATAGAACCCTTCACTGCTTTATCCAAATCTTAAAAATAAAGTTTTGCCTTTAGTTATAGTTTAAAGTGACATTAAAGTCAACAATATTTTGCCTATTAACAATATGTTAATTAAAGCAATTACCTTAAATTATGTTTCTTAATCCGTTCTTCTTCTTTCCTGTCGTTTTCATCTGTCCCTCCAGCGCTGCTGTAGGTCTCCGATCCAGTGCTGACTTCTCTGTCCTTGCTGGCACTTCCTGCCCCACGGTGTCTGCATGCGGGTGCACGCGTCCGTATACTTACCTTGTGTCTCTCCTCGTCTCCCGACCGAAAATCTGAACTGCGCATGCGCCCGACCCAAGATGCTTTGCGGCCGCCCGAGAATTTTTAGATTTTTAAAAAATGTTTTTGCATATATCTACTGCTTGCTAGCAGTAGATATATGCAACAAAAAAAAAACGGAGGGTTTAAAAACCCTTTAACTACTAACAGTCAATCAAATCGGTTCTTGCTGATAGGTTACCTATAATCACTTTTGGGGCTCTTTTGTTCTGAATGTTGTGGTGTTCTGCAGACTCTTGGAAGCTGGTACTGATGCCTCATTATTACAGCTTTTGGACCATGGCTTCTAGTTGTGTTTCTAATGGCTTCCAGTAGGTAAGCCATGGTTAGAACACTGCTTAAAAACACACCCCATTGAATGCTCTTCTGAATCCACCAAAGTGCCTTAAGACCCAGAAGGAAAACTCAATTTTCAAACAAAAAAAAACATTGAAAGAAGGAAGTAATAGAATGGCAGGGCTCTATTACAGCACAGCAGCAGAGATCTTTAATGAAGGCTGCAATGTATATAACAGGATATCAGGAGAAGATTAGAAGATTTTTTTTCACTCTTTTTTTCATCCTTTGTTGCGTCTTAGTCCTGCTAATCATTTGCACCCAATTTGCAGCCACTTTACATGCATGCCTTTGAACATGACATTTTTTGGAGTGGCCTTCCTGATGGTGACAACAGTGTACCGTGCCTCAGTAACATGTGCTGAAAAGACCACTTGTCTCCATAAAAAGCCACCTGACAGCCATGTCACAGGGCAACAGCACAGGAGCACAATTTGGGAGACAGGGACAGAGCGTTGTCACCTTATGCCAGAAAGGACATTCATGGCAGGATCACCAAGTATTATTTTAATGAAATGATTAATTAATATACTTCCTAATTGTTTATTTTGTATAGATTTGTTTATTTCATATATGTGTTTGTTTTTTCTCTGGTGAAAAAAGATTTCTTTATGTGCTTTGATCACCAGTCAGGGGGATACTAGCAATTACCATATATTACTGTTTGGCTATCATGTGACTGAATATTTCATTTATACTGCATATAGAACTGATATTAAAGCAATTAAAATGCAGTTCTAATCATTCTGGGTAGCTTCGGGTTAGGTTGTGTGTTAAAAAAGAAATAAATTGACTGTTGCTGCTTTACAGCACTGCACGGACGCTACTCATAATCCTTATGATAATATGGCTTAATGTATTGACTTACATCTGGTTAAAGAGCCTTGATACACCTTCTCCGTGGTGGATGTTAGGCTCCCACAGGCTAGTATTGGCACTTTTCACAGGCTTAAACAATAATTAGAATGTAACAGATTAAAAAAACCAATTGGATAACTTTTGGCATTCTGTCAATGACTAGACATTGGGGTACACTCTTAAGGCACATCTGTCATGATATTCACGGGAGTTGACCTATCTGTTTTCCTTTTGACAATGCTAGCTGCCTATGTCCAGCTTCAGTACATCTGAGTCACAGACCTGGGAAAGCATGCAGTGTATGAAAGACAGGAAAAGGCCCCATTCACATGGCAACACATGCCGCGTTCTGGAATTCCTGCGGCAAGAATCCTACCTATGTCCGCTCAGATGTTACCGCTGTACCCATTGAAGTTAAAGTTAATAACAGGGTTACAGCGGCCGCATATGTCTGTACCATGTACGATTACATGCGGTTTGAGATAGATGATAGTCCCTGGATGGAGGATAGATGGATCCAGCGACAATCACCTATCCTGAACTGCATGTAATTGTACCATGTACAATTACATGTGGACTGCTGCTGAGAGATGCATCACCATATTCCCTGTCATTAACTTCAATAGATACAGCAGTCTCAACTGGGATACCTGCCTTAGGAATCTGTTGGTTCTTGCCGCAGCAATCCCAGAATGCCCTGTTTGAATGTTGCATAAGTCTATACATGTTTCAGCACTGTGACTGAGGCCAAAGCATCAGCCTGACAGTCCAGCAATGGCAGCCTACAGATTTGTTTCATAGCAGGTTAACAAATTTGTCTCTATACTGTATACCTTTGATAATTCTGGAAATCCAGCTCCTAATTTTAGATTATGTAAGAGACAAGATATGTGGATGTGAATGCCTACAATGCAAAAACACATATATATATAACCACTATACCATGGATTTTTCAGTCCATCATTAAAAAGCAAATTAGGTTATCATTGGTAGAATAGCTGATTTTCTCCATACAAACACAGATTGTTGATATGGTAGTTCTATAATAGTCTAATTTATCAGCCCTTGCATGAACATCTTATGTCAGAATGTTTTAGGTTCAACACATCTAAAACATCTACAATGAATTTTACAATGAAGTTATTAAGATCATTATTCTTGCCTTATAAGGAATGTATTAAGACTAAAATGTATACTTTGAAAAAAAGTCAAAAGAGCAGATTATGAAATGTAAAGTACAGTAAACAAAAGCAACGAATCAGATTGATTTTTTTGAATAGACAGATCGGTGTCAGAAGAATTCTAATTGTTTGCTATGGGTTACACATTTCTGTTAGCCGTATTGAGTCAGCCCATCCATGTTAAGAGTACATGTGCATGCTGATAATCGCCAGGTGTATGAAGTGTAGAACTGTTTATTCAGGTTTGCAGACTTTGGCATAAAAAATGCTGAAAACAACATATAGATTACATAGTTTTTCATTCGCTAGAATTTCTGGCAGATGGCAGATATTCATTGTTAAGTTACCATATGGACTAAGGTGAGCAGGAGGCAAGGGGCCATATGCTACTTGTGTAATTCTATTCCTGTATTACCCTGTGGGTTAGGGTTTCAGGCTGCAGGGCTTGGTCTCTTTTCTGGATGTTGCTGTATTAGGACATGTTGGGTTAACTTTGCAAGCTGGACTGGGAGCTCTACTTATGCTGTGCACTTTTACTGGATTAAATTGGCTCACACCTTATGTATGATTTATTCGCCGCTGACACTTTGCTTTCCATATACAGATGTGATCTTTTGGTTTAACGCTGCTTAAGTATGTTGGAAAAATCACTGAAGCGTGGCTACCCAGCGCGTTTATGACACATTCTTGCTGTTATTCTGGGAATTCATTCATTTGCCTGATATATGTAGAAAATAAATAGTAATAAACACATACGAGTGAAGATGTTATCACAAACCTTTTATCCCTAAATCTGTGTCTTAAGGCTTCAAATATGCAAGTGCTGTCTACTACTGCACAGCCAGCTCTAAGAAGGAAAGGCCCTTTAATGCTGTTTGAGTTGTGACTTTCCATTCCCTCGAATAAAGCCGGAGCTGAAACACCGCCAACCTGGATCAGGGCTGCTGCTCATGGTTATCTTGGTGACATTTTGCAAAGCAAATGCTTTCTTGAACACTTAATATTTTATTATGTAATTTGTCTCAGAACAAATTACATACATCAAGATATCTTTAATATGAGGTATCAAAAAGAACCCATTCCTCTAATGCACAGTAGGGGGTCATTGTATGTATTTACCTATATCTACATCAATATATACATCTATATCTACATCTTTATTTATATGGATGCATCTGTTTACAGATCAGTGCTTTGCAATGTACAGGGGGTGATGGAAAGCATGGGGGATTTGTTGGAAAATGTGCATAGAGGTGAACAAACACTTTATACCCAATAGTATAGATAGTTCGGCAGCTTCAATTGGCCTTGCACTGAACTTTATCACATTACAACAGTGACTCTCTTTGCTATTGCCTGTAAAGCTTTTATATTTGAGAGTCACATGATGGAAATAGATTTCATAATGGTTTATAAGGCAGAGAGGTGATTGTAATGTTCTCATGTTGGATGTTATAAAAGGTATCACAAAGACAACAAATATGTTTTCACTAAAAGGACAGCCGTACATAAATAATCCTTTTCATTTTACTTATTTAAAAGATTTTTTCAATGTCAATTTCAAATGGAGGCAGTATAAATTTAAATACCCTGCTGACTTCCTATTCAGAAATTGCATAAAAGAAAATGACAAACTCTTTTTCAGATGCCTTCCTTCGCCTAATATGGCAGCTAGTACAGAGCGATGAGCCGTAAATTGACATAAGTGTGACTTATTTCACTTTATGTCAGGGTCAAGAATAATTTTATATGCATAAACACTGTAGTGAATTGTACTAGCACCTTATTCACATGTTATAACTTTTTGCACATTTTTGATTTTGGTATAATCTTCTCATTACTGCCTACGAGGCAGTTGGGAGGACAGTATTATTCCAGTATTGATCTGCTGAGCCGCTGGACAGCTGACAGACAATAAGCCGGGCACCGTGGGGTAAGGGTCACAGCCTCCTTGGGTGTGGGGAGGATATGGAGCCCCACCAAGGACAAGAAATACAGGGTGGGTGAGAGAGAGAAATAAAGAACGCTGATCATCGCAGCTCAGAACCATAGGTATGAACCAGAATAGTTCATGCCTTCAATAGGTTCTGCGGCAGGAATCCCAAATCACATAGTGTGAATGGGGCCTAAGGCTGCGGAGGGCTAGATGATATTGGACATCCACAAGCCAGGAAATAAGGTAGACTTTAATCGGACTTGCTGCAGCTTCTAATACAATCAGAAGCTCACAGTGTATAGAGAAATCAGAGTAAGCTATTTCAATACAGGAGAACATCCTTTACAACTGTGCAAGAGTGAAGATGAAGATGGAATTCAGCTTTACATTTTTATTCTTGGATTTAGACATATCATTCATGGTTTATTATGTAAAAGTTTCCAAACTTCAAAAGATTAGAGTTACTGTACATTGTAGTAGCCCATCGTGGCAATACTTCTTCCAACACAATAGGCAACAAGCCACAGTGGGGATGTGAATGAGAGTTCAATGTGCTATCTAATAACTGTCATTTAACTGAACACTAATGAGCAGTGCACAAGAAGGAGGCTCAGTGCCGCTGCATTCGCTGTGGAATATCTGACTAGGGCTTGACTAACACCTTTGGGCTCTTGGTGACTTTCCAGAAGTATAATGAGGTTTACTATGCTGTTTACAAAATATGTCACTAATCAGCCTGGGAAAAGGAAGAAGTAAATGAAAGCGATGAATATTGTATGTTCTGTAATATGATTTGTTTTTGGATTTTGTACAAACCATAGCAAATCTATTAAATATATTTTAAATTATGCAACAGCAGCTGAAGCAGGAACGCTGAGCATGCATGACTGATCACATTAATGCAGCTCTGCTTCATGTTTCTCAGGCAAACTGTAGCTTTAACGAGGGCCACAAACACTAAGACGATTTCACCGGAGAAGCAAGCGGCAATTGTCCTAATGCTCTGCTGAAATTGGAAACCAGAAACAATAAGAGCCCGCAGCTTGTAGCAAAATGACTGCAGTCCAGATGGCCCTGCCTAGGGGAATACACAAACTGCAACCCACTTGTGTCTCCGTCTCCTAGACTGTCTGTTGCGGTGTGTTATATTTTTCAGTCTGTGCATGTTTTATAAAGTCGTACTCGTAAACACCTTGCCCACAAACAGACTAATGTTGAGATACATAGAGATGAAAAACAGAAACATAGAAGAAGGCGGCAGAAACAAAGCAAGTGTTTTCTTTTTGAACCTATTTGTGTAGATCTGTGTTTGTCCCAAACGTGTTTAAATTCACTTACTGTTGACTCACTCACTACCTAGGTTGGAAGTCTGTTACAAGCATCAACTACTCTTTCACTACAAAATAATCTTCCCAAGGTTATTTTCAAACTTTTGTAGATGGAGACCATGTTCCTGTGTCCTTGATCTTAGGATCATATTGAAAACACCACTCTCCTGAACCCCATATACACCTTTAAAATATCGAAAGGTTTCAATCATGTCTTCCCCTTCCCTTCTCTCCCTCAGAACTGTACATATTGAAGAACTCCAGGGTTTTTAATCATTAACCCTTGCAGTGGGGCTCATTTTACTCTAGGAGCGAAAAATAAAGAAGAAATACTCACTCGATCCTTAGTCCTGCGGCAGTGACCTGTATTAGACGTGATGATGTCACAGGTCCTTAGACTGCTGGGGCCCGGGGGAGAGGAGAGTGGTCTAGCACCTTTGTGCCATCAGCAAAAGACATACCTTGTCCACCAAGCCTTCAGGTATATCTCTTACATACAGATTCAGGAGAACGGGACCTAGTACTGCAGGCTGATATAAAAAGTACAGTTGTGTTTTCATTAAAAATAATTAAACGTAATTTTAAATGCAACAAGTGTAAGTGCCTGCAATTGCATTGATATCAGCTACTTGAAATCTGTAGTCAAGCTGAGAGAGAAGGTTGGTAGTAGCCAAACATGCTCTATTGAACTATACATATGCTAACAGGAGAAGAGTCAGCAATGTGATTCCTCTTGAGGGCCAGTCCATACCATAAGCATGGTACCCATACATTTAGCGTACGCTATTACACAGCACTGGTGCATTGCATTGTCATTCATTTGAATGACACCCCAATGCACCTCCAGGCATGCATTACTTTTTTTGCTGCAATGCACACCCACTAGGAGGTGCATTCAAATAAATTGTAACACAGCTCACTCAGTATATTGCGCTGTGCGATAGCGTGCACTAAAGGCACTGGTGCCATGCCTTTAGCACAACGCTATGGTGTAAACCGTCCCTAAATGTGCTGTTGCTGCTTCAGGGGAGGTCCTGGCTGTGTAAACTGGAAGATGAAATAATTATCTGCAGCTGTAAAGGTTACTAAGGACCTGGCTGGGCTTTCTGGCTGACAGGCTGCATGGCTCGCAAGACTAGCTGAACAGAATTATAAATCATTTGGCAGGTGAAACCCTTCCCATGTTCATTTCAATTGTGTATTTAGCTGATTACTTTATTAACTATAAGTTATCAGAGTTTGCTAAAAACATGGCGTCATTATTTTAGAACCATTAGGCTCGGATGGAAAAACATGTAAAAAAAACTGCTTTAAAAGAAGCAGCAAGGGCATTGGTCTTGCAAGGGCTTGCATCCAGAAGCCATTTGTCACTGCATCTAAAGCTGTCTGAGTGTTTCTGTGCTTGAAGCTCTCAGACACGGCGTGTAAAAGCTTCCATAACAATCGTCCTTCATAGTAGATGTGGCTGTCAGCACCCACAGCTGAGTGTTGGACACAGAAACAGCGCATACGTTATGTGTGGTCGGCTCAGCTGAAGGTTCATGGGTGCTAAGAACAGAAAATCTCAGAGCACCCCAGGAACTAAAACTAGACATAGCCATTAGAAGGCAGTCAGACATGTAGAGATGATCTGAGTGCCCATAGGACAGGAAATCCAAGGAGTGCTGCACTCCATAAACTTGTAGTATTATCTCTGCCTACCTAGCAATTCTATAGAGAAGGGAGGAGGTGAGCAATGCAGGCAGACATTGATGCTACTTATCTCAGGGGATCAGTAGAGATTACATTTTCAAACTCCATTGTTACCCCTGACTGTGGCCAGCTGGCAGCATCTTGGACACTGTTGCCAGATTCCCCCTAAAACAGGAGAAATACGGGACTGCCATTGCTGAGCTCCTTCTGAAAGCATTAACTGCCTGGCTGTCCTGCTAATTATCTGACTTCAAAACTTTAAAGGGACTCTGTCATGTACGAGTCATGGAGGCTGCCATTGCTGAACTGTCTTTTTAAGAATGCTATTTCCCTAACTGTCATGCTGACGATTTGACTTCTCACGTGGAGATGGCATTCTGACACTTTTCTGCCTCATTTACTGCAGATTTACTCTGGGTCTGTGACTCGAACAGACATTGCCAGACAATAAGCATTTTTGTCAGGAGGAGAACTGGCAGGCCTTGGACTTCCCTTGTCACAGTGTCAATTTAAAGCTGAACATTATACTACTTATATTTTGCCTTGTCTGGTCCCCATCAACATGCTAATGACAATTTTAAATAAAGCCTTTCGGTTATTATCACATAAGAAATTTTAGACTGTGATGTCATCACTTGGTCACTGTGCTTCATTATGCAATGTAGGCAGATCATACTTGGTGGGAGGGCCGGCAGGGTACTTTACATCGCTCATTTTTCCTATCAAGAGCTCTCAGCCCTGATTCCATCAGTAGGGTTGGTTTTGGGAAGAGTTGTGTAAATATTAAAATGCCTTTATGTGTGGGTGTCATTCTGGAGGGGTGGGCATTCCTACAGTGTTTCCCCGACAATAATACAGTGTCTTATATTTTTTTTTCTACGAAAAAAGACACTGGGTCTTATTTTCGGGGGATGTCTTACCTGGCTTGGCTGCAGCTGTCCGCTCTGCCGTCCAGGGAGCCACAGACAGGTGGGCGGGCGTGCCTGGCGGGGTGCAGGAGGGAGGGAGGGAGCTGCGGCTAGCGCTCCGATGCCGTCCAGGGAGCCGCTCTAGGTGCTCTGTCAGCCGATTGGAAGGCATTGTGGTCAGGATGATGTAGAGCCGCTCGGCTCAATAATGGTTTGGTGGGCGGGCAGGAGGCGTGGCTAGGAAACACGGTAGTAAGGTGGCTCTAGTATGCCTAGATAACTGCCCAAATGTGATGCTGAGTCTCCATAACGGAAAGATCCAAAATCCAATGAATGAAATGGCAGTAAGGCTGTGGAAGAAATAGCTAGATGATGCTGGATGTCCAGCCAGGAAATGAGGCCAGTTCCATCGGCTTTGCGCCAGTATCTAATGCACATTGTGATAAGCTCATTATGTGCAGTGAAATCAGAGTAAGCAATTTCAGTATTACAGGAGAGGACCCCGAACAACTGTGCAATCTGGAGTTCAGCTTTAAGAAGTATGAAGATCAGGAAACCATGACAGTAAGGAAACTAGCATTTTTAGAGGGAGGTCAGCAATGACAGCCCCCATATTTCTCTCATGACAGGTTTCCTATAGCATTTGGATTTTGACCTTCATCAAACACTCCATATAATAATGCCACAAAGAGCACAAACAATTTTCTTTTAGTATAGTTGTCATTTAAAGGGACTAAACATTTAATACAAATCAGATTTTCAACAACATTTAAGAAAGGAGGATTGGGAGCCACAAGCTGCAACCTTATTACATATAAACTAGTAGTTTTCCAGTCCATCCAACATTCAAATGTACCATGTGTCTACTCACACTGAAATGACATAATGATGTGTAAGATTGGAACACATGTTGAAGATGATATATTTATAACAAGTTGTACAATACAAGAATTACATTATCAGTAGTCACAATTCAGGGTTTAAAGAAGAACGCCAGGAATTAACAAAAGTAACCCTTGCAGTGGGGTTATCACCCGCACAGTTAAGGGTTAAGTGCTCGTCTTGGTCTAGGCCAGTGGTGGCGAACCTATGGCATACATGCCACAGAGGGCACGCAGAGGCTCCTCTGGTGGCACACGAGCCAAAGGTGTCAAAATCCTATCGCCCGACGCCCGGGACATGCAGTTCCAGCCGTCAGGGAGGTGTTTTTTTCTACATTTAGCCCTGCTTCAGGGAAACGGGGGCTAAAGGTAGAATGGCGAAGCAGGGCGCTTGTTTAGTATAAGTGATCCCAGTGATGTTTAAATGTTTGAATATGTGTTTCCCTATTTTGCCTAAGCCAGTGATACTGAACGTTTTTTAAACCCCAGCGCCCAAACTAAAATATAATACCAAACTTATTTTAGGTGTTGGCACTTTGAGAGAAATAAATTGATTTTGCGTCACATTTGATCACTCGTACTCAAAAACGTTAGCCATCACTGGTCTAGGCGCTGGATTAAAGAAGATAGAGTCATGTGAAAAAGAAAGTACACCTTATTTAAATTCTATGGTTTTAAGTATCAGAACATACTAAAAATCATCTGGTCCTTAGCAGGTCTTCAAAATAGGTAAATGGAACCTCAGATTACATATTATACCGTCTCCTGATACTTAAAACCACACAACTCAGAGAGGGTGTACTGTCTTTTTAACATGACTGTATCTTCTTTAATTCAGTGCCTACACCTATACTTATCTGATCCTAGATCCCAGCTGGCTGCAAGACTGGTTCACACAGCCTCTTCTCCCCTGGGCTCCGGCGGTCTAAGCCCCACTGACATAACGTCTAATGCAAGTCCATTTACCTGCTTTAGACCTGAGTACACAGAGGAACATATCGCAGCCAGAGCAGAGGGGAAGAGAGGTAAATGCTAGCTGCCACATGACTGAGGAATCGGTGAGTATATCTGCTTTATTCCAGCCCCTAGACCAGGGGTAGGCAACCTCGGCCCTACAGCTGTGATGAAACAACAAATCCCAGCATGCCTTTGCCTTTGGGAGTCATGCCTGTAGCTGTCAGAGTGCTACAGTGCATCATGGGACTTGTAGTTCCACAACAGCTGGTGAACCAAGGTTGCCTACCCCTGCCCAAGACCAAAACAAGCAACTGCCAGGGCTCATTTTCTTAATTCCTGGAGTTCTTCTTTATCTTCTAGAAGGTCTCTGGATGTAACTCTGCTGTTTTGGTCCATTCAGCGTTGGAAGACTGTGCGGTCATTATTGATATTGTAGTCCTACTTCTGATTCATTGCTCTCTTCTGTGAGATCTGTTACTGCACTGTTTACAGCCCAGTGAACACAGAATAAAACACCTCTGAAGACATCAGTTTTAGTGTACTGTAATGGGCTCATTCAATCTATACAATCAGATTTTAACATTTGTGTCTAGGACCCATTTGGAACATTGGAATATGATTGTTTGCTGTTACAGCACTTTACACAGCTCTCATTTGATTTATTTCCAGATGGCCATTACAAGCATTATTAAATATTTGCCCTTCTTATGTGGTGGGGAATGCTGAACTGACCCTGGTGCTAAATATTGTGATATTGGGGGAATCTAGCACATATGGTGAGCGCTTAAGGACCAGTCATGAAGCCGTTTTCACATAACAAAGGACAATCTTTTATTAATTCCAAAGGCAGAAAAAGGAAATCCAACAAAATAGCTTTCTTCCGCATACATATCAGCTCACCCTTCACAGGTTATCCTGTTCAGTGTCCCAGTCCCAGGACCTTACTGTTTTCCTCAACAGGATCTCTTCAGGAATACACTGTGCCCTTTTAGCAGCTTTCAGCAGCCTTTGATTTCACACCCATACACCCTGGGTGCCCGGCTCTCTCAGCCTCTCTACGCCTCCCAGCCTACATTGCTGTTCCTCGTGTGCCTCCAGCGCACACACAACCACCTGGCTCCACTCTTGCTTCTGGACACAACCTGTCCCTCTTCCCAGCAGGAGCCCTCATGTGCCACAGGTCCTCTCTGCCTCTCCAGCTCAGTGTCTCCCACACTGTGCATGTACGATTGCACCCCTCTCTTAATAGGGCTGTTATCAGCCACCTGGATAGTCTGGCCTGTCAAATGGCTGCACCTGGCCCCAGGACTGGAGATTTCCTCCCACCCAGAGCTCTAAGAAATCTCCTGGCTCCAGGATCCCAACTGTGATCCAGAAAACCCGTAAAGGACTGAAAAGGCAGTTCTTTACTGGTACAAGTAATTTCTTCCTGGAGCCCCTCTGGCTGAGAACCCTGGGTGACTTTGAGGCCACGCAACACCGTGGTATTGCCACGCAATGCCACAATATATATGTGGTTGGAAAGAGAAAGTATGTACTGTATGTCAGTGCTGGGAGAGCTATGGCCTGTAGATCCCTTATCGGGCTATGCAATGCCTAATACTGCTGTAACCTCACAAGGTCAAAGACTGGTAAGCTTCAATAAAGTTCAATGATTGTACACCTATACACTGCTATTTCTGATCCCTGTACTAAATGTTGTATGCTTCCCATGACATGATAAATTCAGGTTTGTGAAGGAAGCAAGAGAAATCTGTGCAGTATAGGTGCTGTGTTTTTCTATTACCTGCTTTTCGGGCTTGGAAAGGCAATTTTCCAACTTTGGTCCCTGCTAGAATGCTCGCTATGTCTGCGACTTCACAGGTTAGTTTGAGCTTTCCTGGTTTAGGTAAAGCGAAAGTTCACCATAGAATTCCTTTATGAACATTATACAGCCATATAACACATGTATCTTGATGAATGCATAGCACCATGTTTGACTTCCCTCCGCACTTTACTTGTGCAGCAATCAGCATCGGAAATTGCTGGACATTTACCAGTAACAATCTGCAATTTATGGTGTCACTCAGCCCCCCCTATGCTATCTACAACTTGTAATTGCAAAACCTGACTAGAAACACTTTGTGCCCCGATGCTCTCAGAGATGTAGATAGCACAAGGGGGGCTGAGCGACACCATCAATTGCATACATGGTTGGACAACCAGCACGTGGACGGAAGTCAAACATGATGCTATTCATTTTTTAAGGTACATGTGTTATATGGCCGTTTTATGTTCATAGAGTAATTCTACGATGAGCTTCCACTTTAAATACCAATATTCATCCTGGTTACTGTAATAATTCTGCTCTAGTGAAACACTACAGGCAGTAATACCTAGCTCCCAATTGTACCTGTTTCAATGGTACTGTTCCTCTATTGTAACCAAATTCTTCTGTCCCTCTTACCCCCTCTTTTTTTTGGTCTCTTAGATCGCTATATAAAATTTACCATACCATACTACAATAAACCTTTCATCCAACTTTTAAATGTATGCATCTGTTAATAAAAAAAACCCCACCATAATAGGGAGGGAAAGGACATAGTGAAAGAAGGACCTGTGGGTTTAATCAATAATGGCTTTCTAGTCTAAAGGCTGATGTCAGACGGGCAATTTCGCTTCTGGCCTCCCACCTGGTGGTCCATGCTACTGCTGCTTTGAGCCACCTCACTCCGCCAGTGCTACACCAACCACACGCCAGATGTCTACTGCAGTACCATGAAGTTCCGGGGTCATCCCAGTCCTGCAGACTCATCCACCATTCCAGCGCTCGCAAGCATCTCCATGAACTTTGCCCAGCTGCCTGCACCGGCGCCTGTGCTTACATCCCCTGTCATCACCTCCAGAGGTGTAGGATGAGAGGTGTATGAGTAGGTTTAGGTATGTAAAAGGCTTCTTTTAACAAAACTTGTTGGTTGGAGTACGTTGTTAGATAGACCAGTGGCGTAACAATAGCCACAGCAGGCCACACGGCTGCTATGGGGCCTGGGGATAAGCAGCCTGGGGCCTGGGGATTCTAGTGTAGAAGGGCTGATGTCAGACCTCTGGATTGTCTAGTCACAGATCCCCCTCTCTGCAGTAAGAAGCATTTGCTTATCTATCTTAGCAATATAGATTTCCAATATAGATTCCTCTGAACTTCCCCTACAGACTGAAATTAACCCTGTATGCCTAATGTAGTCACAAATCCCAGAGTTTCTCCTCTGTTAAAACCTTTTAGGAGGGCTTAGGTTTGAGTTTGAGTTTAAAGATGTTTATATTAGGGAGGAAGAGTAAATGTGTGAAAGAGCATTATTCATTTAATCACAATATAAAATATCATGATAGTTATTATTATAGTTATAATCATTATTATTATTTTTAGTGCTACTATAACTTTTATCTCCAGCACTGTTCCCTAGTAGTGTACTTACTGACAGCTCTCCTGCTGCCTGTCCGTGATACATACTTTATGTTAAAATCAATGACACATATTATCACAGTTGACACTGACAGCCGCTAAAGAGAGAGTTTGACGTGGGCCCCAAAGTTTTGCTATGGGGCCCCATGATTCATAGTTACACACCTGAAATGACTTGCAGCATTCTTTTAGCACCTTAGTCAGAACTGTACACTTACTTTACATAGCTGCTGGAATTAAACTCACATATGCAACGTCTGTGTTAAATGACAACAGTGGCAGGAGGTGTTAAATGTACAGGATAAGGTACAATCAGATGTAAACTCAAACAGACAGGCAGTTCCTACAAACAATTAGGATTTGAGCAATTGGAGTGTCTAACCAAAGCTCGGACTTTATTATGCACTGTACTTCATAAACAACTTGTCCAAACATTTTACTTGGTGTGTATGGTGAGTAGTGATTCATCAGGCTCTTTAAGTGTTCCGCTTCCGGGCATTTTCTATCTACTTCAACACATTATTCAATGGATTAAATTTACAGTCTTCTGCCTCATTCTTGCAAATGCAAGCATTTTTGTTTTTAGATGGATGGATAGATATTGAGTTCATTGGGACCTGCTATTAAATGAGATCTAATGTCACAGCATGCACTCTCCTTATATAACATCAGCATTGTATTAGCAATGCAAATGATAGCTATTTTTGATAATTCAATATACAGTAAGTTTATTTGAAAAATCTCCTTTCGTTCTGTGAGTGCTGCCTATCTGCTGGCAATCTCTTTCCACAACTTCATGGATTCCCTGCATTCTTTGTGGCTGCTCCTCTGCTCATTCCTTTTGATTTCTATATCCCATGGTACCTTGCCGCCTGCAATTAGTGATAATGTCACATGTGGGGAATGTCCTGTACTGACCGTGCCTCTTAAAACCCCCTCTCTCTAGCAGCTCTAAAGTTTAGACAAGAGGCTCTCTGAAATAGGTGGCATAGCAGTGCATATTCACAGAGCATAGTGCAGAGCAGGTTAATAGGAGCAGGCTAGAAATAATTGAAATTCAATGTGGAAATGAATATATGAATGTCTTTGGCCATGGATACACTTTAAATGTGGCCTAATAGTTTCATAAATAATAAGCATAATAAACTTTTTCTTAAATCAGATAGTATGTACTATAGTACCAACATACTGTATACTGTATACATATGTGTTAGCTATCATTAATGTCTGCACACTTCAATTATAAATGTGTACACCGCACACACACCGCAGGCATCAAATTAACATCTAAACATAAATCCTTTATGAAAGCATCTATATATAAATGCCAACTGCATCAAATCCTATGTTACAAATAGCAGGCTTGTGATAAAAATAAAAAAAACGTGACAATTTCTCTACTGCATATATAAATGTAATCAGCATCCAGATACTATGTTGCAAATAGCAGATAAAGCTTTGTGATAGATGAACAGACTTGTGAAACACCAAAAACTGGAGCAATTTCTCATAGTCATAGTCCACTGTAATCTGTTGTGATCCACCCCAACATCAAGCACGACATTGTCCATAAAGTGCAACTAATTATTTGTTACAGAATGTGTGCACACTGATGCAAGCAGACTTTTTGGTAGCACTGTTGTAATCATAATTTGGGGTATACGTTTTTGGTAGCACCATGGTATGTACACTTTTTCGGTAGCACCATTGAATGTTCACATTTTTAGTAGCACCATTGTATGAACACTATTGTATGTACATTTTTTCAGTAGCCCCATTGTATGTACACTTTTTTAGTTTCACCTTTGTATGTACACATTTTCAGTAGCACCATTGTATGTACACTTTTTCAGTATCACCATTATATATACACTTTTTCAGAATCACCACTGTATTTTTTTTAGGATCACCATTGTATGTACACTTTTACAGTATCACCCTTGTATATACACTTTTTTCAGGATCACCCTTGTATATACACTTTTTTCAGGATCACCACTGTATGTACACTTTTTCAGGATCACCACTGTATGTACACTTTTTCAGGATCACCACTGTATATACACTTTTTCAGGATCACCACTGTATGTAGGCTTTTTCAGTAGCACCATTGTATATACACTTTTTCAGGATCACCACTGTATGTACACTTATTTAGGATCACCATTGTGTGCACACTTTTTCAGTATCACCATTGTATGTACACTATTTTGGTACTGATGTAAACACACTTTTTTCGGCATCAATGGTACACACTTTATTTACATGTGCATTAGTTGCTCTTGATGGTCATTTGTCTTTTTTCAGCCTAGTAAATCATATAGTTTTAGGGCGTATATGCATGCAGCATATAGTGATTAGCTCTTACTGGTTTATAGTGCGAAAATGTATGTAGCACTTCACATACTGCCCATTCAGATTAGTCCCTGCCCTCAATGAGCTTACAATCTAAGGTCCATATCTCACATGCATATATACATGAACACACATACAACGGCCAATTTAGACATGAGCCAATTAATCTGCCAGCATGTCTTTAGAGTGTGGAAGGAAACTGGAGTACCCGGAGCAAACCCATGCAAGTAAAGAGAGAACATGCACACTCCTTGCAGGAAGTGTTTTGACCGGGATTCGAACCAGGACCCCCAATGCTTTTTCTAAAAATGCAGGTATTTGTAAAGGAATATACGACTGAAATTATTCTTTTTTAATATCTGCCTGAAATTCAGCTTTAAATATTGTATACGTTTTTATCCTGTTAAATCTCCCTGTGCCTGAGACTTATCTTCCTTCTACCCTCCCACAGCTGCCTCTCATGTATAACGTATCCATCTATTTGTTTGTTTATGTGACCTGTCTATCTTCCTCCTAATTTCAGTCATTCAGTGACAAACACATCCTGCATTATATTGTCTCCCAATTCCTCATCTTTTTACTGTAGAGTGTCTCTCCCACACGCTCATTGTACCTGTCATCTTCTTTCTCGATGTGTCTGTCTGCTTTATATATTTTGTCTGTTTGTTGCCAAAAGAGAAACAGGCATGCATGTATTATTTATATATAAGTCTTTTAGAGATTACTCCTCATTTTTTTCAATTTGTAACAGGTATTCAAATATAAGGAAGGCACATGGGAAAATGGAAAGGTGCATACCCGCTTTGTGTAATAGGTGTACAAAGTAACAATTAGTCATATATTAATAAAATCTAATTCATATATATGTAGACTGGGAAATAAAGGCAAAGGTGCCTAATATGCTTTATGGCATATATGAATAGCAACTGTTAGTAAAAGCACATATGAAATCTATCAGAATAATTTGAATATGGCAGACTCAGAGTTGGCAGCTCTTGATGTCACTGCTACTCCTAACAGCTGGGAGGGCAGCACATATAGTCCGGGTGGTGAGGGTAATGCAGGAAGGCATAGACAGGTTGTGGTAATAGGGGATTCTATAATTCGGAGGACTGACACAATAGTTTGTCTCCTGGATCGCCTCAACAAGATGGTTTGCTGTCGCCTTGGTGCCAGGGTTCGGCATGTGGTGGACCGGGTGGGCATGATCCAGCTGTCTTGGTCCAGGTTGGCCTGTGCCGTGCACAACACAGGACAGACAACGGGAGCTTAGAGAACTAAATGCATGGCTGAAGACCTGGTGTAAGAGGGGAGGCTTTGGGTTTCTGGACCACTGGGCTGCCTTTTCATTGGGGTACAACCTATATGCTAAAATGGTCTGCACCTAAATGGAAGGGGGCTGCTGTGCTGGGGGAGAGGTTCATGGGAGGGTTGGAGGAGTATTTAAACTAGGATGGAGGGGGGAAGGAGAGATGGAATATAGTGGGGCAGATACGTCAAACAGGGGTCAGACTATAATGGAACAGGGGAAGATGGGGGGAGGGAGATGGAGAGTGGAACAGGGGAAGATGGGGGGAGGGAAATTAAACTGGATAAGGAGATTCCCATGTTGCAAACAAACATTGGAGATTATAGTACTAAGTGTACTACAACAAAAAGATCCAGATATTGCAAGTGAAAAATGTATAAATGGCTTGAATATGTGTTCGCCAATGCCAGAAGTCTGCACAGCAAAATGGGAGAATTGGAAGCTTTGGTGCATGAGGAGAACTATGATATAATTGGTATTCTGAATCTTGGCTTGGTTCTTCACATGATTGGGTTGTTAATAATCCTGGCTATGCTCTCTTTCGGAGAGACCGGGTGAAACGAAAAGGTAGCGGTGTTTGTCTCTATGTGAGAAGTGATCTAAAAGTGAGTGTGAAAGAGGACTTTGATGTGATGGTGCTGAGGCATTATGGGTGGTGTTGTATACTGATATGCATAAGGTAAAGGTAATTGTTGGAGTTTGTTACAGGCCCCTCAGCGTTAATGAAGAGATAGAGACTCATCTCCTTAACAAATAGAAAGGGCTGCAAGGGCGGGGGCAATAGTATTAATGGGAGATTTTAACTATCCTGACATTGATTGGCATATCGGAACTGCTGGAACAGTAAAAGGGCGCACATTTATAAACTTATTGCATGACAATTTTATGGTACAGTTTGTAGAAGCCCCAGCTAGAAATTATGCTCTGCTGGATCTGGTAATCTCATGCAATGCAGAGCTAATTACAAATATTCATATAAAAGAACATCTGGGTAACAGTGACCAACCAACCATATGGCAAAATATATAATTCAGTAAGCAATAAGTTTAAAAGGCTAAAAGTAAAGCCCATGTGGCTCACATCCAATGTTAAAAAAGCCATAAACAATAAGAAAAGGGCGTTTAAAAAATATAAAAATGAAGGAACACTGTCGTCATTTGAAAGCTACAAAGAATATAACAAAATATGTAAAAAGGAAATAAGGCTTGCAAAGATTCAAAACGAACGACAGGTTTAAAAAAAGTGCAAGATTAACGCCCAAAAATTCTTTAAATATCTTAATAGTAAAAAAATCAGGTCTAAGCATGTAGGCCCCTTAAAAGATAGCTCACAAGGTTATTTACAAAAGAGTGAATAGTGTGGAGAAGGCAGGAGAAGAGGACAATCTAGGACAACATAGCTGAACTTGAAAGTGAGCTGAATTGGAGACTTTTTCTGAATCAGCTATGTTGTCCTAAACTGTTAACCTCTCCTGCCTTCTCCAAACTCTTCACCCTTTTGTGAATAACCCTGTCAGAATTGGTAACTAGGGACAAAGAAAAGGCAAATCTATTAAATACTTTCTTCAGCTCTGTGCAGACCAAGGAACAGGATGTAACTCAAGTCCATAATGGGGATAGCAGTGCCATGGCCTCTAATGAACCACAATGGCTGACTATTGATATAATCCAGAAACAGTTAGACAGAATTAGGGTAAACAAAGCCCCTGGACCGGATGGCTTACACCCACGTGTCCTCAAAGAATTGAGCTGTGTAATTTCCAAGCCATTGTATCTAATTTTTAGAGATTCTCTAATGACTGGCTTGGTACCAATGGATTGGCGCAAGGCCAATGTGGTGCCTATAATTAAAAAGGGAACGATGTCTTTACCAATAAATTACACTTCAATTAACTTCAATAGTTGGGAAGATACTTGAAAGTTTGATCAAGGATCACATGCAATTGTTTTTGCTTGAAAATAATATGATCAGTGACAGTCAGCACGGATTCACAAAAGACAGAAGTTGTCAAACAAACCTACTTTCTTTTTATGAGGAAGTGAGTAATAAATTGGACAGAGGAATGGCTGTGGATATAGTATACTTGGATTTTGCAAAAGCGTTTGACACAGTTCCCCACATGCGGCTAATGTATAAGTTAAGGTCAGTAGGTATAGAGCATTCCATCTGTAATTGGATAGAAAACTGACTTAAGCACCGTATTCAGAGAGTGGTGATCAAATGATTCATCCTCTGAATGGTCTGAGGTTGTTAGTGGTGCCCCCCAAGGTTCAGTGTTGGGCCCCTTACTGTTTAATCTATTTATAAATTACCTACAATTGGGGATTAAAAGTACTATTTCTGTGTTTGCAGATGACGCAAAGTTATGTAGTGGAATACAGTCCTTACAGGATGTCTCTAACCTACAAGCAGATCTGAATGCACTGTGGAGAAGAGGCGATTACGGGGGGGGGGGGACATGATCACTATGTATAAATACATAAACGGCCCATATAGTGGGCTTGGTGCTAAATTATTCACTGCAAAGGCCACTGCAAAGGTCAAGGGGGCACTCTTTGCATCTGGAGGAAAAGAGGTTTAACCTTTGCATACGGAAAGGATTCTTCACAGTTAGTGCTGTGAAAATGTAGAATAGACTCCCCCAGGAGCTTGTTCTAGCTAGCCAGTTAATTGTTTAAAAAAAATCTAGATGTATTCTTAAATGTACAGAATATTACTGGGTATTGAGTTTTTATAGGTTTATTAAGCACCAGATATTGTTGATCCAGGGAATATCTGATTGCCTTATGGAATCAGGAAGGAATTTTTTCCCCTGCTGGAGCAAATTGAACCATGCTTAATCAAGCTGCTTAATCAAAACTAGGTATGAGCTCAGGTTAGGACTGAATTCAGTCAAAAACCTGAGCGCCTCTGAACCCAGAAGGAAGATCCTTCTGCTGCCCCTAATCAGCTGTGGTCAGCACGTGGGTAATCACTTACAGCTGCATTAAGTAAAAGGGGAAACAGTGACATCACTGACCTTATATGGCCAATAATATTGAACCCTAATCAGCTGCACCTGCGGAATTCCCCACCCGCAGCTCATGTCACTGACCTTATGGCTATATATGATTAATGATATTGACTTAATATAGCCATATGACCATAAGGTTAATAATATCAGCACATGTATCCCACCCCTTTGTTTATGCTCCGGCCAACAGCTGATGGGCAGGTGGCCCTGTATCACTTTCGGTTTCAGAGGAGCTCAGTTTCAGACCAGACCTGTTCCCTAAACACAACACAAAATACAATTATGATATGTGAGTTTGAGTATTTTTTTCATAATAGCACTCATAGTAAAGGTATTCTCATTTTTGTTAGTAGTTGTAGCAATATATGGCCATATAGTAGTTGTAATATTACTACTACAGTATTATAAGTAGTAGTAAGAGGCAGCACAGTGGCTTAGTGGTTAGCACGCTGGTTGGAATCCCAGCAGGGACAATATCTGCATGGAGTTTGCATGTTCTCCCTCTGTTTGCATGAATTTCCTTTGGGTACTCTGGTTTCCTCCCACAATCCAAAGACATGCTGGTAGGTTAATTGATTCCTGTCCAAATTGGCCATGTATGTGTATGCAAGCATGTGAGATAGAGACCATGCATTGTAAGCTCCTTGAGGCAGGGACTGTTGTGAATATACAGCATGTTAAGTGCTGTGTAAATTGTCGGTGCTTTATAAATATCTTTAATAAATAAATAGTTATAATCTGTAGGTATGTGGATCCTCCGAGATTTCCCATTATAACAGATCCCATCAGACCAGGTTACTATTCATACTCCACCAGGCGTATTTAATAAGGCAGCAGCAAGTGAAATCATGATGTAATATGCACTAGCTAATAGAAAGAAATCAGATTTATGTATACTAAACTATGGTTTACTTCACTTTACACATGATTACTTCTCTTTACACCACCTTATTAAATAAACGTGGTTAAAATAATTCAACATATTACACATATCTATTATGGATACTTGTCTGGATTCTTAATACCATCTTCAATCTAAAAACTAATTTGTCACTGTCCAGTTAGCAATATAAAAGCTTTCTCTAGGCAGTCTAACAATGTTTAAGAGGATATGATTCCACGGCAGATGTATTTTTTGACAGGATCAAAAATAATACACTTTTATACAAAGGAAAAAAATGACCACTGTTATGGATGATTGGTGATTGCTTTGAAAAGGGCTATTACTGGCACAAAGCCAGTGAAGGATTTGCCAATTCTCATTAAGCACAAGTTTTTTTTT
This sequence comes from Nanorana parkeri, assembly GCF_000935625.1. Classification (NCBI taxonomy): domain Eukaryota; kingdom Metazoa; phylum Chordata; class Amphibia; order Anura; family Dicroglossidae; genus Nanorana; species Nanorana parkeri. The sequence goes on from NW_017307818.1 coordinate 323,120, forward strand.
CTTATCAGATCAGTGAGCCTCTGTTCCCTTTAAAGTTGCAGCCGGCATATGAGGGTAGCTATAAAATTGCCTTTCACCTCATGGGCTATAAAAGGAACAAACGTTCACTGTAAATGTATTCATTTAAACCACCCTAACTGAATTGGCCCTATGTAATAACTGCTTCAAACACAAACCTATTTTGCCTTGATTTTCAGCTGCATGAGTGGTGGAACCAGAAATCAGCTGTCATTCAGCAGAGATGCCTGAAATCCACCACTCCACCAGGATCCCTATGGTCACAATGCTGCTTTCTTACACACATAATTTGTAAATGTAGGCTAAACACTAGCTTGCTCTTAAGAGATGTGTCTAATTATATTTATGGGCAGATAGTTAGGGACAACAGATTCCATGAACATTTTTGTCCCTCTATAGTAATCAATTAACCACTAAATGAAAAGTGAGCGCCCAAGCTTGGGGTATCCTCAGAGTACATATAAAGCAGATACATGTAGGCTGCAGCATCTCATACCACAAGTGGATACCACAGTGCCTCTTATAAACCAGAAATTGTCTATCATTGATGTCAGATTTCTGAAATCCACTAGTCCACCATGATCCCTATGGTCACAATGTTGCTATCCTATCTGAGCAATCATACAACCACAAAACAAGTCAGTGAAGATTAGATTGCAGAAAATGATCATCCACAATCCTCAACTGGTCATGGTTTTAAACATACTGTTCAAGTGACTACAAATTACAACAAATTTGCTGATGTAATGTAGAAAACTGCTGATGTAATGTAAAGTAATTTACCCCTAATAATAAGTATAGCAGGAGCAGATGACTGTTGCTTGCTATAAAAATCATAGATTGAAGCTGGTTCCGAGCACTGTATTTCCGGTGTTCTATCGAAAGCTCCAACTCCTCGAGTTCTCCAACTGCCTGACTTCCGGTTTAGTTAGAACTGAGACGTTTGGCCAAGAAAGCTCTTCTGCACAAGCGCCAGCCACGGCATTGCCCTATACACATACACCACAGCAATTAAGTATTAGAATTAACTAGGATCACACTAATACAGCACGTTATTAATCTCAGGTGCCCCATTCAATATGGCCTCCACTTGAGTGTGGCACCTGAGATTAATAACGTGCTGGATTAGTGTGATCCTCGTGCAGAAGAGCTTCCTTGCCCAAACCTCTTAGTTCTAAATAAACCGAAAGTCAGGCAGTTGGAGAACTCGAGGAGTTGGAGCTTTCGATAGAACACCGGCACTGAAGGGATGAGAAGCTAGGGCTTCAAAGGTGAAGGGCTACAGTTGCATCCCTGCCCCCTCCTTGTCTATTCACAAAAAGTTATGTATTTTTTTCACAGAATGCATGGCATTCTGTGAATGAAGGATAAGAAATTCAGTTGCATGCCCACCCCTCCTCTTTCCTCATCCATTCACATAATGCCTTGCATTCTTTGATAAAAATACATGACTTTTTGTGAATGGCCAAGGACAGAGGAGGGGGTAGGGATGCAACTGGACCTATTCACTGTCAAAACCACAGCTCTTCATCCCTGCAGCGCGGGTAATACAGCGCTTTGTGTAGGAGCCAACTTTACTCAAGGTATGATGTTTCCATAAAGCAGCAGTCACCACCTCCTACTATATGTATTATTAGGGGTAACTTACTCTGCTTGGGCAGTTTTTACAATAAAACTATTTCCGGGAGTTCAGCTTTATTGTTTTTTTAAAAGCTATCTGTTTTTGTTCCAATTCTCTAGTGAGTGTAAAACAAAAGTACAAAACAGTTTAGTACTGTACTTACAACCATTGACAAGCAGCCAGTGAACGTGTTATAACTTAGGCTTTGCGTTAGACATTATGAAGGGCAATGATGAAGTGCTGATAGTGAGAACTAAGATTTAATTTGACTATGGTCAGATCTATCAGAAGATCTGATTGGTTGCTATGGGTTCCTGCCCTTTGCAAATTACTCATTTTCTTTATTAAACAAGCCTTGTAGATTGTTGTCCTGTCAAATACAGAGCTATAATGCCCACGATGCTTGATGGATTCCTAATTTGTCCTATATGGCCACATTATGCACATATTCATTTAGCTTATGCTTTTGATGATAATGTTTGTGTTTATTGTGTACCTTCTACCTATCTCCCTTCAATGTGTCCTCTAAGACCAGCCAGGTAGCATTGCCATACACTGTAGCTGGTTACTGAAGCGTGGAAGAGTCTTTTGCCTTTCTCAGGTCATCCTGCACTAAGATTACAGAATCTGAAAGCTAATGGGAAAAGTTTCAAAGACCTCTACCTGACATTCATTTTTTTTTTCTCAGTGACCCCTTTTACCGCCAAAGAAACAGCTATCAAAGTATCTCTGCAGGTTATGTTAGTAGAACCTACACAGTTACAAAATTAAATTACTTCGCTTACACTAATAGACCACAAAGCTATTTTTTTATTTGAGCTTTTCCAAAGCCTACAACAGAGACGGAGGATACGTATAACAGGAGTAGATAAGAAATGTTTCCTTTTTTTCAAGCATGTATCCATCTATAAAAGTAATATTTAAACAGTTGTACATTCCTATCCCGCAGTGTCTCTAAAACATTATTGTTGTTTTAATACTCAGACCAATTATTCCATACTGCGCTAATGACAGTTATTGCTGGTGTACAATATAATGCAAATGCCTAAGCAATTACTGCATAGCACAGGACAGCAGTTAATGGTCAGCTTCAGAGCTTTATTGGTAGGTGAGAGATTAAAGTCTAAATATTGGAATTTATATGTGTTTCCCCACTGAAGGGGATACTTGGCTTGCCCTTTTAGATAAGCAGGTTATATATTTAGTATGATTCATGGATTAAGCCGTATTTCCTTGGCACAGTGTTTTATCTTAGAAACGTTTTTTCAGCACATGGCAGCCTTTAGCTTAAGTCGTTCTGGGACAAACATCTTGTCAGTTGGGTGTCAGCCAACAGCAAGGTCTATAGAGCTACCTAATCAGTAGTGTAATCACATAAGAGAATGCACAAGACTTACTGGAAGCAAACTATATAATTACACTTTCTAGTGTTAAGGGAAAAGAAAGAGGGCATCAAAGATCGATCTGCAGTCATTGCTCTTGGTGTCCAAACTGCTGTGTAGAACAGCGTTCAGTAATTCTCTATCTAAACTAGTAAAATTGAGAATGTTTGTCCTTTTCACCTCAACTAGCACATGTACTGAATACTGCCCATTCACTTCTGCAGATCTGAATCCTTCAGGATCAGATGTTCACATTACTGACCCTTTATTGTTACATATTTTCCTATTTCCCTATTTCCTAGTAATATAACCTGATGACTTTAGGTACTGATGGATTAGTGTTTTTTAAACTAGTTACATAGTTACATAGTTACATAGTATTTGAGGTTGAATAAAGACATTAGTCCATCAAGTCCAACCTATTAGGATCTCATTCTAGGAGTACCCGTACCCCTGTATATTACGGTCCCTTAAGAAATCGTCCAAAAGTTTCTTGAACAATTCCACATTATTTGCTGAAATCACCGCCTGTGGCAGTGAGTTCCAGACCCTAACTGATCTTACTGTGAAGAACCCCCTTCGCCCCTTGTGCTGGAATTTTTTTTCCATCAATTTTAGGTGATGGCCTCTAGTTTTTGTAACGGAGTTAATTTTAAACAGTTTATCGCTAATGTTGCTACCACCATTAAACATTTTGTACATGGAAATCATATCCCCCCTTAATCTCCTCACCTCTAATGTGAACATATTTAAATACTAAAAAAGGGTCTAAAAAGGAAGTTTTGCTCCCTTCTAAACTAGGGTTAACTATATAGATATAATGTTTATTGATCGTTTAGGGTTACACCATTGGGCTTATTTAAGTGCTATGCAAAAGGGCAGTGATCAGTCAGCAAACCTCCAATGATCTTGATGATAAAAACAGATGATCTCTGGTTGCTATGGGTTACTGCACTTTTCATGTCCAATGCCCATCATTACTTTTTACTGTCTTATTAAGTAAAGCACATTTTATATCAGGATTGCATATTGCTAACCCTTTTATAAAAGACAATCAAACACCTAGGTATATACACAAGAACACATGGATCACACAATGATGATGCAATGACTATGAGTAAAAAGTGCAGCTAATATTTTGATTGGTACAGCAGCACAGTGTGAAATCTGTTTGACAGTTTTTACTAACACTTTAACAATTATTTTTTAATGTCCATATGTATATTTTGTTTGTTTGGCCGACATTATATTTATATTCATTTTTATTGTATGCCAATCAAGTAGCTAATTGAAAAGTCCTATCTGCTTCGTTAATTCTACAGCTTCCAGGGCAAACAACCAGTTTACAAAAGGTTTCATGTTCCATTGCACAGTTCATATATATATACTTCATTCGATATGGACAAAGGGCTTTGGGGCAAGCACAAAATAAAACCGCCTGCTTAGCTTTAAACACAAAAGAAACTGAGTGCTGAGCTTAGAAGGTCTCACATTTGGTTTAAATAATTAATTTTCCTCCAATATGCTAAGTCAGTGACAGAGCTCCAGCGGCACCATTGCGCATGTAGAGGACTAGCAGTTCCATGGTGTCAAATTCTGATACGGTCATATTCATTAAAAGCAATGAAGAGTCACACTGGGCAAAACATAGATCTGTTGCATTTTTCCCACAAGTAAAAATGCAATCATACATGCTACTTTTCTAACCAGTGACCATTGTTACCCCATCATGATGAGTGACTGCAATTCTCAAGTTCAGCACAAAATATTTCACTCCAGTACACCTTGAAAGGATTTAGTAATCTGATGCTATGTACTACCCTGCAAAAAAACAATACTGTAAAATGGCCACAGCACTTTACCTCTACCAGAAAATATCCATCAGTTTTCACTTAGAACCTTCTCTCTGCATTGCTCACTGACTGATATGGTAAAACAAATGTATAAGGCTCATGTGGCTGTCTTATAACTTTTATGTCCATTCAAAACTCAAAGTTATCCTATAGAACAATGTCATATACAGCAATGCAGGTGACTATAGTGCAACCTATTTAAAATAGATGGGTCTCTGAAAAAGTTGAATCGCATGCAACTAGAAGGACATCCCTGAAAGCTCTCACAGACAGAGCTAGGAGTACATCTGGCTATGTATTGTCAGTGAATGGGGAGCACATGCTGCTTATCATTAATAAGAGTGAGAGCTTCAGGACAAAGAGACTGTCACACAAAGATTGGAGATGACTAACCCTCTGTCAGCCACATGCACATCAATTGATTAGCTCTTCCAGAAAAAGTGGCAATCTCTAATTCTCAATGCAACAATACTGCCTTAATTCTCAATGTCTTTACTCATCAGCAGAAATTAGAGTTTAAAATTAATACTTGCAATGCTTTCCTGATTGCAGGGGATAAAAATAAAACTGTAATACTATCTGGGAATTATATAACCTACTGATCACAAGCTATCACAGATATATCTGAGGGGCAATGATGTTCCTAGACAGAGCATCCCTCCCAGATGGTCCTACCTGGCTAAAGGTTTCCGAGAGGTGATGCTAGCAAAAATGATGCTCTCCCTCCTCGGGGTGGCCACGGCTTTAAAAGTCCCCATCCAGAACTTCTCGAAAAGCTGCTTCTCCCCTTGTTGGACGCTGGCCATAGTCACTGGAGGGGAGACGGAGCAGCCGCTGCACCGCTCGAATGAGCTTATGGTCCTAGGACCAACACCCGGGATGGATGGCTCATCTCATCCTTTCTCCTTCTCTGGGATTGGAGAGGAAAGCCAAGTGTGTGTCAGTGTGTATGCATGTGTAGGAAAGTCTAGGCTCTTGTTTTGTCTCCTTTTGCACTATGACGTATTAGAAAGGGCTGGCAAAGCTTCAGCCTTTCCCTCCCCTTTAATTCCTTTATTCCACCTCCACCCACTGCCCCCCCCCTTCTTCCCTTTGTATTAGGAGAGAAAAAAGACAAGTGCTTGCTTCCCAAGCCTGACCCATCTGCATGACAAAAGCCCGCAGGCCAAGCGTGTGTCTGGCATAATGGTCCAAGGTTCATTTCAGCAATGACCCAGAAGAGGGGGGGGTGGGGGTGGAAGAAGCTGGTCTATTCACTCAAAGAGGATCCACTCCGACCTCCCACTTACCAATACACTCCTTTTATCAGACAGAGCTCTGTATTCTGACTTTGCAGTTGATTAACCCTTGATGCTTGCATCACACTTGTCAATATTTAAGAAAGACTTTTAGAGACTCTTTGAGGGCTGATTCCAGATCATAGCGAATCAGGAAAATTGTAGATTGTTCTTTAAATCAAGACTTATTCTTCAATTCCTCTTTTGCCTTTAAGACAGAGAGGAAATACATAAGGTGTTAAATGTAACATACAGAAGGCTATGTACACACGTTTACATTTTATATGTATAGCGCAGTGCCTATTAGATGCATTTTACACATTCTATGTGAGTTATAATTTCCTAGATTGTAAGCTTCCTCAATCAACAACCCTCTTGTCATGCATTGTACTGCTACTTTACTGTCTCCCTTTATATTGTAAAGCACTGCACAAACTGTTGGCACTATATAAATCCTGTATAATAATAATAATAATAATAATTTCCTATGGAAGATACAGAAAGTAGGATTTCTTAACACTCAACACTACACACATACAGTTTGTAATGGCAACCTAAAAGCTAGGTTGCTTTTCAGCGACGTGTCTAATTTTAAATATAGGCAGAAATTCAGGGAAAGCAGTTTCCATGAACAGTTTTTAAAACCTGTCCCTGTTCCTGTCTATTGGGCAGCTATGTACTAAATGAAAAGTAAGCACCCGGGCTTGGGGTATCCTCGGAGTATAGATAAAGCAGATGCATGCATGCTGCAGCATCCCTCATCAGCAATAGATACCACCGTGCCCCTTACTAAGCACTGCCTCAGGCATCTGCTTTGTTCCAAGCCTAAAGTCACTTATTATTTGAATCCCTGCTGACCTGCAGTGTATATTGCAAGAAAATCAACCTTTTATTCAGAGCCCAGCCATATGTGTCAACCTTGTAAATGACTTCTGCATAATGGCTGAGCCAATATTGCTGTAACCTCATCTTAAAAATATGCAGCACTAGACACTAAAATTTGAATTTAAATTAAATACTGCCATTTCTGCCAGTTTGGGGGCTGCGCTGACGCATTCTTCACATACAGGAATAATACTTACAGGTCCGTTTATTACATACATACATTCATGGCCATGCACTCCAATATAGGGTTACTTTTAACCTCTAAGCAGTCATTTACTTACACTGTTTTATAGTACAAGCACTATGTGTTTTATTTATTTCTAGGACCAGGATGACCGGTTTTGTTCATCTGACATTATCATTCAAATGTTTCCTTTACTAATAAAACCAATTAAATGATTGTTAAATGAGGGGGCATGTTGGAATATTAAACGTGATTAATCGTCTCAGTAAGTAAATGTGTCAAGCTTTTCCCTTGAATTAGAGTACCATATATACCGCGTTGTGGGTTTCTATATGCCCATCCCTAATGTACCAATTCCACACTTAGATTAGATGCATAGAACCTCTGTCTGGTAATGCTTTTAGGCCTGGTTCACACCTGTACGTTTTGTAGCGCGTTCAACGCTCTACGAACGCTCTACAAAACGCTCAAACATGAAAATCCCATTGTTTTCTATGGGTATGGTTCACACCTTGCCATCTTTCAGCCCGTCTGAACGCGCTACACCTAAGCGGTTTTTTACAGCGAATCGTGGTAAAAACACGCGTCACGTAACGCGCGACAAACGCGCATATTCGATACACTTAGGTGTAAACAGAGCCTTAATGTTATGAGACCTAAAGAGAAACTGTGTGGCTAGAAATATGGAAGCTGATGTAAAGGTGCTATATTAACCCATGTGTCTCCACCTTGCTGTCTGAAGTACAAAGGTGCTGAAGAGGAGAGGTTTCAGGAGAAACATCATCACTGATTGCAGGCTGCAAGGTACCATGGGATATATAGGGGTCTATTCACTAAGCTGCCGAAGGATCTAGCCGTAGCTTCGGCTGATCCTTCGGCTAGCTTCTGCCCCAGGATCCCTTTGGTTCAGTAGAAGCGGCTTAGTCGAGCCCGAGCCATATGCATCGGCTCGACTGAGCCGAGGTGTAAGGCGAAGCTGGCCTAAAGGCTGGCCATTGGCCGGCCGACAGCCTGCTACAGACTGCTGGGCGGAGCCAGCCGTCATCTCACGGCTGGTTCCGGCCACTTGCTCAGGCAGATCTCCAAGATAGCCCAACTCTCCCGGCCGCCCGGGAGAGAGTTACTTTCTGCCGGAAAGTTTTACTCTGCTCGGAAACCTTTCCGCTTCTTATTTTTTCTTCTGACATCGGAGCCGTTGGCTACCATCAGAACAAAAAAAATAAGCATAGGAATGCATAGTTACATTCCTATTGGCTATTTCAATTTACAATAGCAAACTAGCTATTGCACCCGCCCACTGCTGCTGTCAATCAGCAGAGGGGGACCTGCAGTTCTCCATCAGGTCCCCTCTAGTGATTGACAGCAGCAGAGGGCGGGTGCAATAGCAAGTTTGTTTTTGGCTATTGCAAATTGAATTAGCCAATAGGAATCTAGCTATGATTCCGATGCTTATTTTTTTTTTGTTTTGTTCTGATGGCAGCCAACGGCTCAGATGTCAGAAGAAAAAAAAAAGGAGAAAAGGCATGTTCGGCCGACCCGAAGCCACCGGATGTACGGCTGATTTCAGCCGATATACGGCTGGAATCAGCCGTACAAGCCTGAAGTGAATAGCCAAACAGCATTCGGCTCACTTCGCTTGGGGTCGGTTAGTCACTCAACTGCCTACGGCAGCTTAGTGCATGGACCCCATAGTCTTTAGAAATTGAAAGTAAACCAAAGGAATGAGCAGAGAAGAAGCTGCAAAGCATGCAGGGAATCCATGAAGTTGTTGAAAGAGATAGCCAGCAGATAGGCAGCACTCAAAGCATGAAAGGATATTCTGCCTTGTAGCACTGGGTCCCTGGTTCCAATCCTGGCCAGGTCACTATCTGCAAGGAGTTTGCATGTTCTCCCTGTGCTTGCCTGGGTTTCCTCCGAGTACTCTGGTTTCCTCCCACACTCCAAAGACATGCTGGAAGGTTTACTGACTCCTGTCTAAATTGGCCCCTGTATGTATACATGTGAGATAGGGACCTTAGATTGTAAGCTCCTTGGGGGCAGGGACTTATGTGAATGTGCACTGTGTAAAGCACTGCGTAAATTGTTGGCACTGTATAAATACCTGTAGTAATAATAATAATAATATTGAATAATTAAAAATAACTATTATTTTTATTGCTGTTGCAATGTTGATGTTTTTAAAAGAGAGCGCATGCTGTGACAGTCAGTGCAGTCAGAAAGAGGAACAGGAAACTATATAACGGCTATCATGATTGATATTTGAATCAGCCGCTAGCCATTTTATCAATACTGGCCCGGAGGGCACATACACTTTGCCCTCCCCTAAGGGCGCTTCAGGCATACAGAAATCAATAAGAGAAAATCAAAGGTATCTGCTGTCACTACAAAGTACCCGCCCTTTGTCAGTATTTTTAGTTTTGATGTACCTGACAGGTTCACTTTCTCAGCCACATTCGAATGCACACATTAGTTAAAGGTCACAGAAGGATAATATCTTGGATATCATTTATAAATAAATCTCTAGAGAAAAAGTTAGTGAAACATAACATTTTTTACGGGGTGACATAATCAAAATGTCATTTTAGATATGTTGAATACAATTCATAATCAAAATGTCATTTTAGATATGTTGAATACAATTAAGTTTAATAGAACATCCCAGTATATTTGATTAGAAAATAATTCTTAATTTTCATTACTCTGTATTTATTGGCTCTCATTATGATTTTTATTTTACCATTAAATACTAAATGGGTTGTCATAGTGAAGTAATGCAGAAGAAAGAGATAGAGGCAGCTAGAGGAAATGTGCACAGATCAAGAAAGTTCACAACGGGAATGACATAAAAATAAAACAAAATCTGACTTTGGGACTGTTACCATACCCAGACCACTTTCTTCATTTTCTTAAAGGATTATTTTTCTTTGAGTTTTCCTGAGCATTCCAGGCGAGTTAAAAAGCAATTCCAGGCAGCAAGTGAAACCAATCAGTGACCTAGTAATGCATTCCGGCATACAGCAGCTCTGCTAAAATTAGAAAGTTCCCTCCATTTGCCTTAATATGAGTTCCCTGTAATCCCGTGCAACCACAGCACACATAGGCCACCTCACAGGGTCAGTAGGAAGGCAATATGAGTGCACTTCCTAAAGCCTTAGCTCTGTAATTGCTGCTCTATATGCTTTCTGTATTACCAGCCACATTCACTCCAAGACAGGTTTGAATCTAATAAGTGGATGTGAGGTGGCTGGGTGTTCCAAGATCACAACCAGATCGGTTTTAAAATCAAGTGAGCTGGTGTACTACAGTAATGCAAAAACACTAAGCATGTAGACTGCAAAGCTTCCCCATGTGTTCTCGGGGATTAATGAATACCTAAACCCATAAAGAGAAATTTAATATATTGCATGTCACCAGTCCCTATATGTGGTGGCTGCATTAGTTTTCTTTGTTTTTCCTTCTTTTCTTTATTTTGCACCTGATGATCCAGCCAGTAACACATTTCCTGTGTTAGGGTGACTCCACTCTATGGAAGAGCAATGGAGCCACCCTTGGACAGCAGCATTGTCACCCTGTGGGGAGGGAAGTGTTATACGTGCTAACAGATTTAGATGGACAAGGCAAACAAATTAAATTATGAACTCCAGCTAACACTTTTTAAGCAGTTACAGCAACAGTTTTATTTATTTTTGATTTTTAGTTTAAAGGTTTTACATTAATGAATATAAGCTGACCATTGTAGGCCCCCTCTCAGTGGTAAATGTTTTTTCTCAACCATTTGTCTACTACTTTTGCAGGACAGCTTAGTCTGTTAACGGAAGCTGAAAAATAACAGACTTACCTGCCGGATCACCACGTGAAAATAAAGGGGAAACAATCCTAAAGACCCAAAACCAATGCAGACACTACATCTAACAATTGGGAACATTTCTGCTTTTGGGTTTAGATGCACTTTAAGGATAACTTTTTCCTTAGTATAATTATCCTTAACAAACGTAACCTCCTCCACCCTCCAAATCCTACACTTACCTGTCCCTTCACTATCTGTGAGATTTGCATCGTTGTTAACAATTACATCAACAAGTCAATACCTTCCTTTCATTTCTTGTAAATGTATGTATGAATGACAAGGTATTCATTTAATACTCCTCCATACTTTATTTGAAGCAGAACTGCTGTCCAACAAAAAACCACAGCTGAAATACATATATAAAAGCTATTTTCCTGCCAAAGGATGTGTACATCAGTCCATACAGTTCTGAGAGTTACACAGCTCTGGCACACAGCACAACCCTTATCTAGCAGGGCACAGGACCTGATTTTACTCTGCTGCAGTTTAATAACACTTACAGGTCTTGTCCCTGCCCCACCTTGTGGTTGAAAAGTGGAAGCAGAAACAGCACACTGGTGAGCTTATCTCTCTGCCACTCTGGTGTTTCCTCCTATCAGAATGCACCTTACACTAAAGCACAACTGGTCGGCTCTTTGTGCTGCTTTGACTGCTGTTAAACAGGAGATTGCAAGAAGCTGACATAAGGTCAGTTCAGGTACGTATACTGTTTACATTTAAAAAATGACAGATAATGATATTTAAACAGATACAGAGCTGCATTCATTTGTGTATTTTACATCTGACTGGAGTGCAGCTTCAATTTAACCCCTTGAATAACATCTCTGCATAAACAACAGTGTAAACAGTGACACCTAGAGGCTAACTTTAACATTTGGATGAATGTTTTAATAGGGGTGATTGATGGTTTATATCCTGCAGGACAACTACAAAATTAAAATTGCCTCTTTTCCCTGATTTAAATCAAGATCTCCAGTACAGCTTAATTAATATGTTTCAGAAGGATTTGCTCATTCAGATCTATGCTACGCGTCAACATGACTTTAAAAAAAAAGATACATGTGCTTTTTAATAATTCATCAATGTACATTGGGGGAGGTGGGTATTATAATAGTGTTGTAATACGCATCAATGTGTTAAAAATGTGAATTTTTGCATATCAAAACGCACAATAACTTAAAATTTAAGTAAATGTTTATGGAGAAATCACAAGGATTTATTTCTCATGTTACCAAGAGTTTCAGGTGCCTATCTAGTGCAAATCAGACTTCCTCTCTTTGGTGAAGGATTGAAGATTTGTTTTGTGTGGCTGAACACACCTGAGTTCGGTTTGAATTCGAACTTTCGAACATGGAAAACGTTCTAAAGGTGCCATACATTGTACAGAAATCATACATTGTACGATTATCGTACGACAATCACGGGAAATCACGCAAATCGTACGATAATCGCATAGTGTATGGAAGGCGTGCAACCGTTTCTACTGTACGATCGCACGTCTTCCGTCGAACAAGCAGGCTGGAAAACCAGGCTGGTTAGTGGCGTGCTTGTTCAACAACTGCCGAACGTGCCAGTGTGTGCACGCGCACACTGCCCGTTCAGCATTGTAGTCAGCGGAAGCCCGCCCCTTAGCGAGGCAGGCTTGCGATGATTGCAAGTACGATCTGCCTGTCCAAGATGGGCAGATCGTATGTTTTTTAAATTACTTTACAACCCTCGCAAGACAAAAGTCTTGCAAGTGTTGTACAGTGTATGGCCACCTTGACTCGAACTTAGAACTCAATGTAAGTCTATGGGGCCAGAACTTGGAAAATCAAATGTCCCCATTTTGAAGGCTTATATGCAAGTTATTGGCCATAAAAAGTATATGGGGGTTTGGGTACTGCCCTGGGGGACACGTATCAACGCAAAAAAACACTTTTAAAAAATACAGTTTTTAAAGGAGCAGTGATTTTAAGATTGCTTGAAGTGAAACAATACAAATGAAACATTCCTTTAAAGGAGAACTATGGGGTTAAGGCTTTTCCCCATAGTTCTCGTTAGGGTAACGGGAGGACACAAACTAGCACCCCGTCACCCTAAGCTCAGTATACCGCGAGCTACAGTTCGACCAAGCCGCTTGGCCAACTTTGGGAGCTTTGGGATAGTGAATAGCCCGTACAGCAGCCCTTCGGTTCTACTGAACGGAAGGCCTCCCGTGGGTGGCTCAGCTCTCCTCTGTGTATGACCAGGGATACACAACAGATTGGATCCTAATGGAATCTCTCTCTGCCTCGGGTACACCAATTGATGCTTTGAAGTGGATGTCCCTGAGGCAGAGGCCGGTCATTCTGGCCCCGACCTTGTCTTGTTCTATGATGGTATGGGACTCATTCCGAAGGGGAGGTGGGTTGGTGTCGTCTCATACTCCTCTGGCTCCCGTCTTCCATAATCCTAATTTCCCCCCCCAGGTGCTCTCCTGGAGTGTTCCATTGGTGGCAAGACAAAGGCCTGTACCACATAGCACAATTTTTTAAAGGTCATAAGCCACTTACTTTGACCTACTGTCGGGAGGTTTTGCACATGCCATCTTCTGAATACTTTCACTATAGACAATTGTTACACTTTTTAGGCTCTTTGAAAACACCTAACGTGATGTCTCCCTTTAAAACAACCTGCGAACATTGGTGTCTTGGAGCTGGGGGCCATAGGGGGGGCATCTAAACGCAAAGTGTGAATAGATCCATTGGAAATAATTTAGTGTATATATATGCGTTTAGAAAACCATTTAACAGCAAAAAGTTTCCCAGCACACTCACCAGCCAGCCTGCAAAAAAAACCTGTCTAACTAATAAGGTTAAAAACAGAGGTTTTAGTTGCACAACTTCTGCAGAATATGTGGAAGCCACACTGCCGTGTCAAGGCCCCTCTGTATAGTGCGATCCTAACCCTAATCTACGAAAGCCTCCATCTTGGAGCATATATAGCAAATTATGAATTGGGTGCAGGTTCTCCAGGAGGCAGACCAAGCTCCTTAAAGGCACAGGGACACTCCGGGAACCCCAAATATCACAGCGGCAGCTGAAGTCCCCAGTGTGTCCCCACACCAAATCCAAAAAGCAAAATGAATGGCAAACACACTCATCAGCTTTAAAGCAAGGTGCACATGGAAGGGCTTTAAACAGTACAACGATGTGCAACTAAAACCTCAGGCTGGCCGGTGAGTGTGCTGGGAAGCTTTTTGTTGTTGTACTGTTTAAAGCCCTTTCATGTGCACCTTGCTTTAAAGCTGGTTATGAATTGATGAGTGCGTTTGCTGTTCGATTTAAACATATATAAATGCATCTAATTGCACCTGGTGTGAATGCAGCCTTAGTGTTTAAAGTTAGGAAGGTTAAGTTTTAAAGTGTATCAAAACCAAAAATAAAATCACATTGATAGTTTACCCTCCTTTAGTTGCAATGAGTTCCTTCCCATATCTTGGAAGCCTTGCTTTTTTTAATGTCACCGATTGATCCTGCCAGTAAAGGCTGTCAATGCAAGTTCCTGAGCTAGGGTGACAACTGTTACTACCGTGTTTCCCCGAAAATAAGACCTACCCCGAAAGTAAGACCTAGCACTATTTTTAAACATTCTTGTAATTTAAGACCTACACCGAAAATGAGACCTAGTTTAGGGGTGGCCCAGAGAGCAACCAGAATACATGGCGGGGACTAACCGCTGCGCCGCAGCTCCCGCATTCTGCCCCTGTCACGAAATCAGCAGACACCTGTCTGCCCCAGCCTTTGCTTAGAGAGCTGCCTCCGGGCAGAAAACTACATTTCCCAGCAGGCAGTAGCACAGCAAGGAACGTATGGCCAGTGGGGTCGGAATGAGGTGAGGTGACTGAGCAGTCCAGCCTGGCAACGAGAAAGGTGGCTCCCTGGCGGGGATCCCACAGAGAACTGTGGACGGCATCAGAGAGGAGCGCTCCAGGACACCTGCAGCCTGCAGGTATTCTGACAGTATTTTAAAATAAGACATCCCTGAAAATAAGACCTAGTGTGATTTTTTGTGGGAAAAAAATATAAGACAGTGTCTTATTTTCGGGGAATATGTCCCCATACAGGACCAGGATTGTCACCTTAGGGCTCGTGCATCTGCTGCTATCTACTGATTGGCTGCGCATTGACATGTGTGTTGGAAACCTACTGTGCAGCTTCCAGTGTTTACACCTCCCACTGCTTTGATGTGCAGTGACACAGCAGAGGCTGGAGCTGGGCACTGAAGAGCCATACATTGCTCACAGTTTTCCACTTGTAGTTCCACTGTTGCAACCAAAATAGGAAAACACGTATTTTAGGTTTTTTATATAGTATGTTCCAATTTATATAGCATAAAAATGTCTGCTTATAATGTTAATATCTTTTGCTGAAACAAATCTTACCTAGCTTTCCCACTATGTAATATTAAGGAGGGGCTGTGCGAAGTTGTGTTTACTCTAATGAACCCAGTCTGTGCTGTGCTGGCAGATCTCATTCTCAGTTGTAAACTAGATGTGAACTCAGTCTGTCCTAACAGAGGGTTAAAGATTTAGAGGTAGTATATGTTAATGAGAAGAAGCTTAGTTTGTCCCTCAGTCTGACTATCCAGTATCACTCTCAAACTGCTGAGAAATGCCTTGAATCTGCACAAAGGCCTTCACCAAAAAAAAACATCTAAAAGGTAAGAAATATGTTTTTAAAAATAATGTTTTTTGTATGCTGTGTGAATGAGAACAGTATAACTACCTATAGTGGGGTTTTCCGAAATGTAACTACAAAAGTAGAACTACACTTTAAAGGAGAACTCTGGGCATTAATATTCTTAACCCTTGCAGTGGGGCTACCACCACACTGCAAGGGTAAAGTGCTTGTTTTCTTCTAGGGACAAAAATAAAAAAATATATAATCACCTGAAACTAGCTGGCTGGCTGCTACTTTGGTCCCTTCAGACTGTCTCCACCATGACTCCAGCAATGGAATGTCCCTCGATGTCCTCACATCCTATACACATGATGACTCACAGGACCTTAGACTGCTGCAGTGGAGGAGGAGAGCCGGCTGTGAGGTTCAGGTGAGTATAACTTTGTTATTTACGTCTCTAGATAAAAACGAGCACTTAAGTGCAGGGGTAGTCCCACTGCAAGGGTTAAGAATATTTATAATGGATAACCAAATTGCTCTGAGCTTTAGTATGTTGATGGTGAGACCAGGTTCCCTACATGAATAGAGCGCCAAGGACTCCTCCTCAGCCCGTTAGGCTGGCATTCATCATGAGAACCTTCCAGATAAATGAAGGGAAGAATTCCCCTTTCCCCCCACAGCCAGAATGTTAAGTTGCAGTGGTTTGGGGAGTATTTGGGCTTACAGGACTGATTGAGGCTACCATCATGCAGCTCCGGGACTGCAGAGCCAAGACATAGGAATGAAGAGTCAGGAGTTTGCTTTGAGGAAGAAAAACTGAACTGAGTGGCAGGGGCTGACTGGCAACTTTTAGCCCAGGGGGCAAGTACAACCCAGAGGCCCATGGTGCGGCAACTTGGCCCCCCTCCCGCTCTGCCTCTTCCCCGCCTTCTCCCCGCCCCCGTCTGCCACTTTTGCCATCCATGTAACAGTAGTGTGAATGTATTTATCGGTTTAGGAAATGTAAAGCACACTGGTAGTGGAGGGATAGGGGCAATTGCCACCCTGCCCCCCGGCCCAGTCCGCCCCTGCTGAGCGGTATCAACAAGAATACCTAGACATTTCAAGTGATAAGTCAATTCCAGAGCTGACTTCTGAAAGTTCAGAATCCAGAATCCACCTGAACCTTTGTAGAGTCTGAACAGTCTTTTGGACATTGGCTGACTGGGTTAGGGAGGGGCAAGTGCAACAAACTGGTAGTGTTGTGTGCAGTGGCGGACCTAAGGAACAAAGGGCCCTGGTGCAAGATTTTTTTTGGGCCCCCCCAAAAAAACACAAACACAGCGCTCTCCTCCCGCAGCGCTCGGCCGGCTGTCACTTTCTCTCCTCCCCTCTGGGACACAGAGCAGTGCCCAGCGGGGAGGAAAGAAAGCAGGGATGCGCCGATGTATCAGCAGAAAAATTGCACTTTTGGCATTTAGCCAAAAGTGCCATTTCCGGCCCATATCTTAATGAACGGATGATCCGACACTCTCAGCGCAGAGATGGGGGGCCCGCTGGCCGCTGGGTACCGATCCGGCGCTGGGACTGTGCTGGGCCCCCCACAGGCCGAGGCCCTGGTGCGCCTGCACCGGCGGTAGTTCCGCCACTGGTTGTGTGGCCACAGTGAAACACAGGTAGCATTGATGCGATTGAAAGATGGGGTCATGCAAGTCAGCATCCTTGATGTTGTCACACTTACCTGTGTCTTGAACCAGTGCTGGATTTTTCTCTCTGTACATGGTTCCAGATAATCGAAGGCTGCAGGTCCTGCAGCCAATCTGTCAGTAGACTAGCTGCTAGACTTCCTGTGCCTCCTGAAGATTGCATCTTGCTTTCCGTGTATCCATGTGACCCGCTGTTTATACCTGTATTGCTGTTCCCAGTGGCTTCTCTCAACTCAAAGAGACTCCTTTAGTGTCTTTACTCCTGTGCAATGTTCTGTCTGAGAGACTCCCTACATTCTTGCATTCGTGTGCACATCATACTCCAAGACAACTTCACACATGAAGTGTCACAGCTCAAAAACTCCAGAGAGTTAACCCCATAGGGATATATACCAGGAGGCCAAGTAATACATGCAAGGCTCCAAAAACAACAGCAGTGCCCGAGTACTTACTGCAGTAGTGGTCTGGAGAGCACTCTGTGGCCAGCAAATGCAGCAACAAAGTAGTGGAGGGTGCCAATGCATGACCCAATGAACAAGTTACATTCAAGTTAGTCTTCACCCCTCAGGTGGGCATACTCCCAAGAGAGTTTTTAGGGACAGGATTACGCCAGGCCAGGTCTATCAAGGCCCTGGACCTGTAAACCTCCACCTCTATGGCTAACTAACACTGTACACTACAAGCAGAGCCCAGTGCCTGAAATTCGCATTACAGGTAGGCACCATATCTTCTTCTTGGAGGGGTACAGCTTCTAAGGCAGCTTCTAAGGCAGGGCCGAAAATCTGCAAACTTAGCTCCTTTGGCTCTGCAGCAAATGTATATGTGTACCTGCAAAAATTCAGTTTCTCCCACAGCTTAGAGTAGGACAACACTTTCAAACATATGTAAGCATCTGAGACCCAGGACTAACTAAGAAAACTGAATTTTGGCGAATTTTTCTTTGAATGTTGTATAGTGATTTAGCTACTGCGAGGAAGCACAACACATAGGGGTCTATTCACTAAGCTGCCGTAGGCAGCCGAGTGAACGACCGACCTGAAGTGAAGTGAGCCGAACTCTGTTCGGCTATTCACTTCAGGCTTGTACGGCTGATTTCAGACGTATATTGGCTGAAATCAGCTGTACATCGGGTGGCTTCGGGTCGCCCGATCATGCTCAGCATGTTCGGGCGACCCGAAGTGCAGAAGGAGTTCGACTCAGCCGATCCAACATCTGGATCGGATAAGCCGAACCTCGGGCAGGCTACTCGCTGCTGTTCGGTCTATTCTCATAGATGCCGAACAGCAGTGAGTAAATAGCCGAATGACGCTGAGCTCTATGGGACTGAGCAGAATAGCAAAATAGTTAAAAAAGTAGAAAAAAAACCAATAGAAAACAATTGTGCGGAGCTAGCAGTGACAGCTAGCTCAGCCCAACTGTTTTCTATTGGCGGGCGGTTCTGCTGATGTCAAAAAAAAAAATGTTGTCATAGGAATGCATTGCTAGATTCCTATTGGCTATTTCAATTTGCAATAGCAAACTAGCTATTGCACCCGCCTTCTACTGCTGTCAATCACTAGAGGGGACCTGATGGAGAACTGCAGGTCCCCTCTGCTGAGTGACAGCAGCAGTGGGCGGGTGCAATAGCTGGTTTGCTATTGGCTGTTGCAAATTGAAATAGCCAATAGGAATCTGGAAGCCAGAGGCTCGATGTCAGAATAAAAAAAAAAAGAAAAAGCAGGGAAAGGTTTACTCTGCTCGAGCAGAGTAAACCTTTCTTGGAGAAAGCGTTTCTCTCCTTGGCGGCCTGGAGCGGGAGACTCCCGGAGCGCCCGGAGAGTTAGGCTGTCTGGAGATCAGTGTCCCTGGTTAGCTGTCAGAGGCAGGCTGTCGGCCGGTCATTGGCTCGGCCAGCTTCGGCTTTCTCCTCGTCGAGCCCAAGCATATGCCTTCGGCTCGACTGAGCCGCCCCGGCCCACTTCGGGAGCTGTACGGGCTATAGTGAATAACCCGTACAGCAGCCCTTCAGTTCTACTGAACCGAAGGGGTCCTGGGGCCGAAGCTAGCCAAAGGATCAACCGAAGCTACGACTAGATCCTTCAGCGGCTTCGTAAATAGACCCCATAGTGAAAACAAACCCCCAAATACTAAAGATTCTGCTGCAATTGTTGATCTCGAAGACAACAAAGTTTGTACTATTTTTTGTTTTTAAATAGCAGTAGGGGTCACCTCTTATTCTACCTGTACAAAATATTTTTTACAGGTAGCAGTCACTTTAGTGAGGCACTTTGAATACAGAAGATTCTCTGCACACAATGCCAGCTTCCAATGTATATAGTTGATAGGTAAACCTAAATACAGTTTATAATAATTAGTTGAGTACTTATGCTGTATTGCAGTATGTTTCAGTTGTAATTACTAGCATGGAATTTGAAGCAATAATAATAATCCAGCTTGCTTAATTCATCATCTAAACATCGCTACAGAAATCTGTCAACATTTGTCATAGAAGTTTGTCCGTCATTAAGCTGTTTTGTGCGTCGTGGTGGAAACCATGTCTGCAACGTATTTGATGTATACATAATTAATCTATGCATGTGATCATTTGGCCTTGAATGTTTTTGTAAATGTATCACTTATATTTTGTTGTCTTTGTTTAGATAAATTAGCTCGGGGCTGAAAGAGGAATGTAGATTAGCCAAAATAGACCTAGTTTTAAAAAGCAAACACATTAATACTGACCTCTCATTTCCTACATAAAAGCATGCTGGTATTTTTCAGACATCATTAATGTATCTTTTCAAGTGCAGTCTGCATTCAAAGCAAGATGAAGTTGTGTATCTTGAATTTTTCAATCACTGCAGAGCACAACAGCAGGATGAAGCTTGTTAAAGGTAAACATAGACATTAGGTGATTGGTGTTTAATACCTGTGATTTGGGCAGAATCAGATGTTTCTCAAATTGCCTGGGGGGTTACGTGTGACACTACTAGACACCCTTCAGGGAGTTCAAGGGAAAGGCCATCAGTCAGGTAGAATTTTATTATCCTGCGGTGATAGTTACATCCTTGTTTATAAACATTGACTACCTAAATTATGTACCAAGTAAACCTTGATTACTTCTTTCAGGCTATAATCACACTGCTTTGGAAGCGGAAGAGCATTCGGTGCAAAATGTTTGGACAGCATTTCCACCTGCGGATAAAGCAGTCCACCAGAGGTCTGCTGAAAGATGTTATTGAAATCAAGAGGCAGCTCTGTATGTAGCCTTCTGGTTTATGTGCTGCAATGCTCCACCCAGCTAATGTATGAACTAAGCACACATTTAAGCTCATCATTTCGGGGGTGTTTGAAAGGGGTCAGTACCATCTGCCAAATACCTCTTTAAAGCTATAGTGTGAATGAGCCCTACAAATGTGGGATTCTTCAACTAAAGACATTGTACTTTCCCCTGTCTAGCAGAAATGTTAGCTTTTTAATGCTTGGATATTTTCATGCTGTTCGAGTATCATACCTCCCAACTGTCCCTCATTTGGAGTCCTTCCACCCTATTTTCTCTTCAGTTGACCCTCTTTTTGGCCCGAAGTACAGATATATATGAAAAGGTTCTATTTCACTACCAAAAGTGCTATTTTGCACTAAAACCTCCATGTTATCTCTTAATTATCTTGTATACTATTTCAAAATGCCAAAATAAAGGAAAATGAATGGTGGAAAATAGCAATTCTGGGTTCTACCAATTTTTGGCATATAAATTCTTAATGATCCGCATAATTAGGGATGCAGGGTGTGATGGTGTGTCTATTGTCTAAATACAATGAGGAGAATTTATCAAAACTGGTGCAGACAAAATCTGGAGCAGCTGTGCATGGCAACCAATCAGCTTCTCTTTTTCATTTTCAAATCTTAACTGAACAAACTGAAGAGAGAAGCTGATTGGTTACCATGCACAGCTGCTCCAGTTTTGATAAATCCCCCGCAATATGCTGGAAGGTGTCCCTCTTTCTCATCTCAGAAGGTTGGGAGGTCTAGTATTATAGAGGTATGTCTGGCTTACAAATGACTATAAGTCATGTGATATTATGGGGTCTATTCACTAAGCTGCCGTAGGCAGCCGAGTAACTCACCGACCCCAAGTGAAGTGAGCCGAACGCTGTTCGGCTATTCACTTCAGGCTGGTACGGCTGATTCCAGCCGTATATTGGCTGAAATCAGCCGTACATCGGGTGGCTTCGGGTCGGCCGAACATGCTCGGCATGTTCAGCCTACCCGCAGTGCAGAAGGAGTTCGACTCAGCCGATCCAACATCTGGATCGGCTAAGCCAAACCTACGGCAGGCTACTCGCTGCTGTTCGGTCTATTCTTAAAAAAAAAAAGAAATCCCCATAGGAATGCACAGCTAGATTCCTATTGGCTATTTCACTTTGCAATAGCCAATAGCAAACTAGCTATTGCACCCGCCCTCTGCTGCTGTCAATCACCAGACGGGGACCTGATGGAGAACTGCATGTCCCCCTCTGCTGATTGACAGCAGCAGTGGGCGGGTGCAATAGCTAATTTGCTATTGGCTATTGCAAATTGAAATAGCCAATAGGAATCTAGCTATGCTTTCCTATGGGGATTTTTTTTCTTTTCTTCTGACGGCTGCCGTCAGAAGAAAAAAGAAAAACCCGAGCAGGGAAAGGTTTACTCTGCTCTATTGAGCAGAGTGAACCTTTCTGTGAGAAAGTGTCTCTCTCCCGGGCTGGGAGCCTATTAGACTCCCAGAGCGTCCGGGGGAGGAATGACAGATGCGTTCCTGGTTACCAGGTAACCAGGAACGCCATCTGACATTACACATTGAGAACAAGGAGAGGCCGCTGTGATATCACTGCGGCTCCAACGGGTTCTCAGTGTAATGACAGAACGGCATCCCTGGTTACCCGGTAAGTGCAAGTGGCCACCAAATCTGGAGCAGTTGCCTATGGCAACCAATCAGCTTCTCTCTTCAGTTTGTGGAGTTAAGCTTTGAAAATGACAGGTGGATGCTGATTGGTTGCCATGCACAGCTGCTCCAGATTTTGTCTGCTCAATTTTTGATGCATTCCCCTTCACTGTATTTTACTTATTCAGGCTTCCCAATCAATAACTGTAGAGCTAAGATATCAGCCACACATGGAGTGTATTGTTTTCAAAAGGCCAGTCAGCCCACAATCTTTCATTGCGACGAAGTACAACCAGGCAGAAATATTGCAGTGAACTGCAAGCTGTATATGCAATAAACAAATATGGCTACCTCTATGCTGTACTTATAGAATTCTAAACTATACATAGACACAAGTTTTTTTTTAAAACATTAACATACATCACACGCATCAATAACAACATTGATTAGATCGGGCTGATCTCTCTTAGGCTGGGCACACACCTTACAACCATCGCAAGACTTCTGTCACTCGTATGATAATTGTAAGGTGTGTGGGGACCCTTACACGTACAAAATAGTCTAAAATTCTACTCTGCATTCCCTTTTAGGAACTGAATGATGGATGTGGTTGTGCTTCAGGTTCATCTGTGGTTTTCCTCCTATATATTCAAATTTCTGTTTCTGCTTTGATAGATCGATCATGGCATTCAAATGAATGTAGCAGTTTAAATGTAACCTGAGATTGTGGTCATGATAACCACACAGTTCACATATCCCAAAGGCTGCTTCTAGCTGTTTTCTCCTATTTTACCAGTCAGGAACAGAGTACATGTCTGATTACTGCTTGGAAATCTTCTTGGAGGACGTATAGCAATTATACAGTATTATGGTGTAAATTACATTTTAGACTCCAATTAGCTAACAATAGTAAAATTGTAAAATTATAATTATTGAACTATAAGTAGACATATGCACACGAGAATGAAATGTGATTAAAGTGGAATAACAAACTCTCTCTTTCATTTTCAAATCTTAACTAAACAAACTGAAGAGAGAAGCTGATTGGTTGCCATGCACAGCTGCTCCACATTTTGTCTGCTCCAGTTTTGATCAATTCCCTTCAATGAATAGTATAGAAAACGTTTATACTAGGGATGCACCGATGCTTTTCACATACCAGTGCCGATACTTGGCATTTTCATGAGAACTACCAGGGTTGCACATATAGCCATCAGGTAATGGAATAGATTGTTGTTTCTATGGCCGTATGAGAAGTGCACATGTAGCTTTACGGTATGGAAAATAATGATTTGATCTCCTGCAGATTTTGTAAGTTTGCCCACTTATAAAGAAATGAAAGGTCTATAATTTTTATCATAGGTGTATTATAAATGATAGAGACAGAATATCAACCAAAAATCCAGAAAAAACACACGCTACAAATGTGATAAATTGAGTTGCAGTTCAGTGAGTAAGGAATTTGATCCCCTACCAACCAACAATAATTCTGGCTCCTCCCACAGATTGGCTATGTGGTAGACAGATTAGACCCATACTTCTGGATATCTGGTATGCACCTCAGCAAGTGGCTGGGGGCACAGAGACTTCAGATGCAGCTGAGAGGAAGCCTGATGGAAGCTGGGCTGGAGGTGGAATCTACTTATCGAGGAGTGTCGCAGAGGAGCTGGTAAGAGCTACCGTCTGAAACCCTGAGATCCCACACCCTATTCCCAGGTGCTTGCTAGAGAAGAAGCCAGTTGTTGCTTTATGAGTCCAGAGACAGTTCTCTCTCTCAAGGTCCTGGACTATCCTGGCTGTCCGCTGTACTATTTCTATTACTGGTCGCTCTTAAAGGACCATCGTGCTAATAATTCTAGCCGTTGCTACGGGAGAATACAGAGTCCTCTGAATTAATACCCAGGTATCCTACAGTCACAAATCCTCTCTCCTGTTAGATCTTGTGCAAAGAAATGCTAAAAAGACCCTATGGCTTGAGCCTGTTCTGTTCCGGAGTGTCGGTGTTGCTAGATCTGAGTAAGGGGCCGGTGAGTGACAAACAGGTAGAAGAACCCTAGTTCATATTCAGCGGCTCCTTTAGGGGTGAGCGCTACACTTGCTTGACTGATTTGGTGCAGTGACACATAGGGGGTCTCAGCTGCCGTTGTGATGTGCGGGGTCCCTTGTGTGTCCCTGTGCCTTTAAAGGGGGTTGGGCTGCCTCCTGGCAAACCTGCACCCAATTTTATCTTTTGCTACATGTGATCCAAGATGGAGACTCTAATAGGTTAGAGTTAGGACCGCACTACATAGAGGAGCCTTGAGGCGGCAGTGTGGCTTTCACATTTTCTACAGAAGACGTGTATCTAAAACCTCTGTTTTTAACCTTAGTGGTGAGACAAGTTTTTTTGCATACTGGCAAACTTTTTGCTGTTACACCTCTATACAGGACACGTAGGAAGGTAACTGGGGTGTACTTTTTGAAGCGTCTGTTGTGTTCCTCTTTTTTGTGCTTCAAAACAAATAAACCATCAACGCAGGTTTGAATCTGTTTGGTAACTGTAAGAAACTTCTTAATACTTCTTAGCAGCAAGAAAGGTGTCATCAGGTCACTAAAATAGGGGATAACTGTTGCAATACTATTCAGCAGCATAGTTATATATCCTGCATGCATCAGTTTCATATTTAGTTTTGACTGAAGCCTACGATTAAGAGGTATGCAATGACATTGCGGCCTGTAGCTCAAGTACCCGCCTGGCCTATGATGGCTTCATGGCAGCAATACTTCTTGTCGACACACATGGACCGATGATCCACTGGTGCAGTCCATGTGTGTCGACAACGCTTATTGCTGCCATGAAGCCATCACACTGTGTGATGTCATCATACTGCAGAGGTCTTCGGGACCCTGCCAACTGACAGCCAATAGGAAAGACCTGCAGTCCAGAGTACAGTGGCCTGTACTTGTTAATGGAGGAAAAAAAGTTGTTCTACTCATGGCATTTATGGTTTATGATTTTATGTGGAACGTGGAGCATTGTAGTTCAATAGGCAAACATTTAAAAAAACATTGGACATTTTTTAATGCTAGTACTTCTTACGTTTTAAGTTATTGGTGGTATTTTCACAAAGCACCAGTTATTGTGTACTGGTTCATTAATGCTGTAATATAGTATAGTCCACTATTTTGCGTGGTTAGACATTTGCACATCAAAGTTTATGTTCTAAAATGTCTATTTATATTAAAAGTTCATACGCCGTACAATTTAATGTTTAAGTTAATGTTTCCCAAAATTACACTTTCTGCAACAAATGCTTTGCTACATTTTTTATTAACAGTCACATTTTGTTGCTGCAGAAGGACCGGGGGACAATAAATTGAGTCCAGAGCTCAAACTATATTTATGGACTTTTTGGCTTAAGTTGATGGGCAAATGCAGTTTGCTTTTAACATCAGTTTGAGATGAGTATGAGATTATTCAGAATTCATCGACAGACTCATTTGATCTCCTTCAAGCTGTTTTTTGTGTTCCCATAATATTGTATGGGAAAAATGTTGTAGGGGAAAAGCAGCAAACAAAAGCCTGTTGACACATTCCCTTATCCTGCTCCTTGCGACCCAAATAAAAAAACACACCTGACAGCAGAAAAATGGTGTAAGCCATCTAAGCAATCTTGAGTCAAAAGGAATATTCACTTTTTCTGAACACTTTCACAGTGATCTATCCTTATAGAAAGATTTAGGACTGAAATTCGAGGATTGTGTTTCTCTCATTATCTTTATTAACATACAATGGAGAAACCCCTCAGCCTTCACCACCCCGCCTAACATTACAAAAAAAAAAAAAGCAAGTTGAAATTGTAACCCTAAGGGCCGGTTCACACCACAAAGTCTGCGTTCAAGAGCGTTCGGCCTCTAGAATGCATTGGAACGCAAGCTGGCCGGCTCCCTGCGTTCAGGGGCGGGAGGGTACGTGGCGGTGCATTGAAGTCAATGGCAAGCACTATTTTTGCAGATCGACTGGACCGGAACGCAGGCACTAATGTCCCTGCGTTCCGGGTGCGGGTGATCGCACTGCGGGTGGGGGCGTGGCTGCGGTGCCATTGACTTCAACGCACGACCACGCCCTCTCCGGCCCATGAACGCAGGGAACCGTCTGGCTTGCGTTCCAGAGGCCGAACGCTCTGGAACGCAGAGTTTGTGGTGTTAACTGGCCCTAAAGAAGCCAAGAAACCAATTTGCAATTTAAACTTCAAGATTTTGTTAATTTTTTTTAGCTTATGCTATGTGAATGGGAGCATGTAACAAATATAAAATAGGTTATCCCAATTTGGCTGCGAAATTGTAAACACGGTTTAAATTTGGGTTTCAGTCAGTTTCTTACACGCATCTGCTATGTGTTTACATTAGAAGTCTGGCGGGCTACTAAGATTCTGCAGAAGTTAAAAGTAAACAGGAAAGAAGCTGAGTTTTCGGTGCTTCTTTTGTAAACTTTGAAGCTGAATTTCTTCACAATACTCATAGTTACAGTTGTCAAAAAGAAGATTTCCCCTCACTTTGGAGGTTGTGCCTCTGACTTCCCGTTGTGTCTTTGGGACAGTATGGGAAGGGAGATCTCCACAGACATATAAAACCTACAGGTCTATTCACAAAAGGGTGAAGGGTTTGGAGAAGGCAGGAGAAGTGAACAATCTAGGCCAAAAGAGCTGAGAAAAAAATCTCCAATTCAGCTCACTTTCCATTTCAGCTGTGTTGTCCTAGATTGTTCACTTCTCCTGCCTTCCAAACGTATCACCCTTCAGTGAATAGACCTGCAAATCTATATTTAGATATACTTTTAATTTGGCATTCTGCTTAGCTTTTGGAACCCCACTTCCTTCACTTGTACATATGTGAGCTCCATATCTCAATTTGTGGCAGATTAAACTATCGGTGAGGCCAGCACTTGGTTTGGACACACCCGAGGGTTGAAGGCAAAAGACTGCTCAATCTGCATCCACACAATGAGATTTATGATAGTATCAGGGATTTGCCAAAAACCACACACAAGGTTACTGAGTGTGGTTGGTAAATACATAAACAACAACAAACATAAGGCAAGCTGGGGTCATACCTAGCATACATCATACAGGATACCTATATGGATCAGTGGGATGTTTTTATATAAGCACTGCCCAGGTGACCTAGCAGAACTTAAATCCTGTACCCTGTCAAGTTACAGGCGTTCTAGAGCACTGCTGTTTACTATTAAACTATACTGTGGCAGTGTCACCAGAGCCACCAAGCTGCCGACAGAACTTTCAGTCCTGCTTTTATTGACATGCAATAGTTTGTTCATAAAATGGGAGTGAAAATGGGAACAGAAAATGCCATTGATCCCCACTTTTATACATAATGGTAATGTGACTTGCTGGGAAAAATGTTATCAGGGAAACCAGTACAACTACACCTTTAGTAGAAAATGGGAATATTTCAAACAAATCATGATTGACAATGACACTAGCAGGAGTCTAAGCACAGGTATGTTAATTAAATTGACCTGAAGTCTCCAGAGATCCTGAATCACAGACATCTTTTTTTTTTCAGAATTGCTGGGATTTAACACAGTCTAAACCTTTAGCCGCAGATATATTATAAAAACATATTTGCCAGTAGTTGTTAGAACTGCAGGATTTAAAAAAATTAACCCTTGCAGTGGGGCCACCTTCACACTGCAAGGGTTAACTGCTCATTTTGTCTAGGGGTGTTAATAAAGAAGAAATACTCACTTGATCCGCGGTCCCACCTGGTTACTAGAGCAGTATATGCAGCCTCTTCTACCCTTGGTGTCCGGTGGCCTTATGACAAGGGACATATCATAGCTGGCGCGAAGGGGGAAAAGGTGAATGGTCACATCCACAAAACCGAGGATTGGGTGAGTATTTCTCCTTCATTTTCGCCCAGGACCAAAATGAGCAGTTGGCCCTTGCAGTGCAGACATAGCTCCACTACAGCGGTACATTTAAAAAAAAAAATCCTGGAGATCTTCTTTAAAGTGTATCTAAACTCAAGAACAAAAAACAAATACATGGTTGCTTACCAGTTGATAGATGTTGTGGCTGCGATATTTTTTTCATCTTTTGTTTTCACCTGGTGAACCTGCCAATAATGCACTTCCTGTCACAGGATAACAGTGCTCACTCACCATATTGTATGTTTGAAGGAGCAGGGTTATCCCTATAGAACAGGACTACAAAAGGAAGACTTCCCCTTATCCTCATAACATAGAGAATATGTATTTAGTAGTTCACAAAGAAAACTCGGAAGGCTGATAACACTTTGAGGTTCATTTTAAAAATGTTCTACGGGTGTGTGAACGCATCATTTTATAAATGAGCCCCCTCTTTTCTTTTTTGTATGTTTGTTGTCTATGTTGGAGATAATAAATATATATTGAAACATAAATGAGCCCCTATATTTCCAATGACACTGGATTTCTGGCAAGATCAACAGATATTTTTCTGTACTTGCAGAAAAGTTACCTACTAGCCTAAAAAAGCAAACAAGTGCAGTCACCACATCTAAGACCTGGTAAGTTGAAAAATATAGTTACATAGTATTTGAGGTTGAATTAAGACACAGGTCCATCAAGTTCAACCTTTGTGTGTGTGTGTGTGTGTGTGTGTGTGTGTGTGTGTATATAAAAGTCCCTGTGTGGTCTAGTATTTAAGAGTACCTGAACCCCTGTATGTTATGGTCTCTGAGGAAGGTATCTAAATCATTTTTCAATGATTCAGAACTCTCTGCTGATACCACTGCTTGTGGCAGCAAGTTCCAGACTCTAACCGCGCTTACTGAAAATAAGCCCCTACACCCTTTGTGGATAAATCTTTTCTCCACCAATTTTAAGTGGTGGCCTCCAGTCTTTTTTTTAGAGAGTTTACGGTAAAAGGTTTATTGCTGATGTTGCCATCTCCACTAAACATTTTGTACATCAAAATCATGCCCCCCAGCTTTGCTAGCTTTGTTTGCCGCCCCATGGCATTGTGTGCTATTATTCAATCTTTGGTCTACTATGACCCCCAAATCTTTTTCCATTTCTGATTTCCCTAGTGGAGTACCCAATTTTTGTTTTTTGGGTTTAGATACACTTTTCATTTAATTGCCTGTGTTTATGTGTGCAATCAGGAAAAATGTTTTGTGCAGCCAGCATTTGTAAAAGCAGGACTTTCTATCATAACTTGGCTACATTCTATTTTTCTTTTTATTGCTTTCCTTGCTGCATTTCTTTAGAATTGAGTCTTAAGGACAGATTTACACACTTTGTATTGCAGTAACACATGCATTGGTAAATGGTGGTGCCAATGTTTCTGTTTCAGCATGTCAGGCTGAACCGAAGGGAAAAACCTGTTCACCTCAGCCGATGCAACATCTGGATCGGCTGAGGTGACCATTTGGCAGTTCCTTCCCTGCTAGTCACAAGGAAAGAGGAGGGACAAGCAAGCCCTTCCCCCTCCTGCACCATACCAGGCCCCACATTCCCTCAACATTGGGAGGGTGCTTTTCCAGGGCGGGGGGAGACACACCCCGGGAGGGCGGGGGGGACACCCCCCTGAAAAGCACCTTGTCCCCATACCAATGAGGAAAAGGATGCCTTCCCCACAACCCTGGCCCGGTGGTTGTGGGGGTCTGTGGGCAGGGGGGCTCATCTGCCACCCCCTTGTGAATGAGTAAGGGGTAGTTTTACCTCTACTCATTCATCAAAGAGCGATTCAAATAGTAAATAAAAACACAAGAAACAAAAGTAATTTTTTCAAAAATGAAAAAATAAAAAATTGTCCATTGATGCAATCCACTGGTGAATCACGTCGTCCAGCGATGTAATCAATCGTCAATCATGCTGAACGACGTGGCAGGACTTTTTTGACTTTGTGATTGACCAGTGGATTGCATCGTTAGACAATTTTATTTTATTTTATAATAAAAGACTTTTGTTTTTTGTTCAATTAAAGGGCTTTTTCACGGTGTGGTGTATTTATTTACTATTTTAATCACTCTTTGGTGAATGAGTAGAGGTAACAACTACCCCTTACTTATTCACAAGGGATAGGGGTGGCATCTGGGTGAGCCCTTGTTCTCACCTTTTTTTTTACACTTCCCTAAGGGTCTAGTATGAATTGGGGAGGGGAACTGCATGCTGTTCTTTTTTCTTTTTGGCTTTGGCTTTGCTGATCCGAAGCATGTGCGTTCGGCTCGGCTGTTTACTTTGGCTACCTTCGGCTGCTGTACAAGTTATTGAGAACCGTGCGTACAGCAGCCTTTCGGTTTGGCTAAACCAAGGGTTTCTGCAGCCGAAGCAAGACGAAGGATTAGCAAACGTTCAGCTAAATCCTTCAGCTCTTTAGTGAATAACCCTCTAAATGTTTTTCCAGAAAATGAAATCATTGCAATGTCACAAATGTGGTGGGATGAATGATAGTAAAAAAGAAATAATAAATAATTTAATAGATGATAAACTCCAGGATGTTCCAAAAGCTTATTGTGCACATAATATATAACCTCATTCTCTGAATTGGTATTGTGAGACATAAGCTGCAAACAGAAGCAAAACAGTTGGAGATCCCAACACGCAGTCCCAAAATGCCACTTTTTTCACACTAGTCATGGCAAAGTCTGTTTAAAGTGTATGTAAACACAATCACTAGCATGTAAAGAAATGCCATTTAGTTTGTTAAAACATTGTGAGGGGGATTTATCAAAACTGGAGCAGACAGAATCTGGAGCAGCTTTGCATGGCAATCAATTAACTTCTCTCTTTCATTTTTAAATTTTAACAGAACAAACTGAAGAGAGAAGCTGATTGGTTGCCATGGGCAAAGCTCCAGATTCTGTCTGCTCCAGTTATGATAAATCCCCCTCTATGTATGATAAACAGGTGTCATTTTTAAAATAAAATGTAAAATAAAATGCGTTGCCTCTCAATGCCTGTGATGTGCTGCAGCCTTTTGGAGCTACTTTCTGTGTACATGCATGGACTATGGCAATCGCTGCATTCCATTGTGTAGGCTGGGTTTCCTCATGGTGAAAACTGTGAAACATGTCTGCATGTAGTTTACTAATGGCCACTTGTAGTCCTTATCAGGAGCCTATGTAACATGGTGCAAATGCAAGAGCCCACTTTGGAGACAAGGACAGGCATTGTGGTTCTATAACAGGAAATGTCTGAACCAGGACCTTCTTGGCAGGAACACCAGCTATTATTTCAATGAAAGAATTAAAAAGATTGAAAAAAAACTTTTTATTATATTAACATATTAAAACTTATGTGTTTATAGTAATTTCGTTTACATTTACTTTTTAAAACTATTTTCAATATGTTTAAATCTGGAGCTAGTATTAAAATAATACCTGGTGATCCTGCCATGAAGCTCTTTGAGCAAGAACGTTATACTATAGTATAACACCCTGTCTGCCAATCAGTTTCCTGCATTGTCATGATGTCATATTTTGTCTCAATGGAGATTGCAAGCGGCCATGCCAACACACATTGCACAGACATTATTATTATTATTATTATTATTCTTTAGAAGCCACTTCTGGGCTGGCTCCTATTTTCCTTTATAATCTGTCATGAAGGAGAGACATGAATTAAGTAATTTCAAAACTCACCTCGCCTCCGCACAAAAAGAAAGAGCACAGAAGCTGATCTAAAGACACTAATCCACCACAGAGGTTCATTACGCAGCAATGCATTATACAGCATTGCAGAATACCATTAGCTATAGAGGACTACAAATCCCACCAATACATTATACAGCAATGCAGAATACATTAGCTATAGAGGACTAAAAAATCCCAGCAATAGCATTATATAGCAATGCAGAATAATAATATAAAGCTACAATCTCAGTGTTGCTCTGGGGTGGCATGTTCGGCCGACCCGAAGTGCAGAAGGAGTTCGACTCAGCTGATCCAACATCTGGATCGGCTAAGCCGAACCTCGGGCAGGCTACTCGCTGCTGTTCGGTCTATTCTTATAGATGCCGAACAGCAGTGAGTGAATAGCCGAATGCCGCTGAGAGGCATTTGGCTCAGCTGTTCAGCTCGGTCCCTCAGAGGTACTAGGCAGAACAGAAAAATTGTTTGAAAAGTACAAAAAAAAAGGAAAACGATTGTGCAGAGCTAGCAGTGATAGCTAGCTCCGCCCAAATGTTTTCTATTGGCCGGCGGTTCTGCTGCCGTCAAAAAAAAGAAAAAAAAACATTTTCGCCATAGGAATGCATTGCTAGATTTCTATTGGCTATTTCAATTTGCAATAGCCAATAGCAAACCAGCTATTGCACTCGCCCGCTGCTGCTGTCAATCACAAGTGGTGAACTGATGGAGAACTGCAGGTCCCCTCTGCTGATTGACAGCAGCAGTGGGCGGGTGCAATAGCTAGTTTGCTATTGGCTATTGCAAATTGAAATAGCCAATAGGAATCTAGCAATGCATTCCAATGGTGACATTTTTTTTATTCTGACGATTCTGATGACATAGAGCCAATGGCTCCATGTCAGAATCAAAAAAGGAAAAAGCAGTGTTTCTCTCGTGGGCGGCCGGGATCGGGAGAATCCCGGAGCGCCCGGGAGAGTTGGGCTGTCTGGAGATCAGTGTCCCTGGTTAGCTGGTAACCAGGGACGCTGATCTCTCTGCAAGTGGCAGGAGCCAGCCGTCAGAAGCAGGCTGGAGTCAGCTAAAATCAGCAGTTCTGATATGGCAAATGGTTATGATACACAGAGCTTTAGCAAATTAGTTCAGTTTTGAGGGTTTTGTTTCTGAATCAGATTGTAGCTTGTTAGTTTAAAGCTGACACGCTGTTCTTTGAATAAGAGCATTAACTATTATACAGTATTTGGTATTTCTGTAAGAGTTTTATTATTTGGTGCGAGCACTGAAACATTTTACATAAGTATGTTAATTTTGATATTTGAAGGATTTATCCACTTCAGTATAGCTCGAAAAAAAAACAGAAGGTTGTAAGGGTTTCTGGAGTGGTGTAAATGACCGTCCGAGAGAAATATATAAAGAAATATGCAATTTATTACTAATACATGCTTAATTGGTTACATACATGATTCAATTAAACTTATTAAAAATCAAATCCCTGCAGAGGATACATCAATTCATTGATTGTTTAACAACTCTAAAAATCATTTGATCCAAACTTCCAGATGTAATTTCATAATTTTTCAAAGCATAGCTTAACTTAATAGGCCCCGACGCGTTTCGCCAAAGGCTTCATCAGGGGACCATTCAGGATGAATCTATTGATAAGAGAATTTTTCTTCATTGATATGTACATCATATCCGACATTCATTGATGCATACATTAGATTTGTTTGTTCTGTATACTTGTATTCCTAAGTAAGACCCCAGATGGGTCAGTTACATACTATATAGTTGTTCAAAAAACTCTTACTTACCATGCCGGATTGGTCTGCAGTATGAGGCAGAAGTGCCTAGGAAGCCAGTCAGAAGCGGGCGGGATAAGACCCCCCTTTGCCTCCACTGCTTATTTGGTTTGTCACACATGGGACCCCGTGGTATTTTGGGGGAGGAACCTGATTTTTAATAAGTTTAATTGAATCATGTATGTAACCAATTAACCAATTAAGCATGTATTAGTAATAAATTGCATATTTCTTTATATATTTCTCTCGGACGGTCATTTACACCCCTCCAGAAACCCTTACAACCTTCTGTTTTTTTTCGAATTATGCAATTAGGGGGAGAGGTGTAAAACTAGGTATACACAGGGGGACTACCCATAATTTAGCACTTCAGTATAGCTGCTGTAATCTAAGTACTAGTGGATTTCTTTTGGACTGTGGGATGTATCTATTAACCCCTTTTTAATCCTTTGATAACTCCTAAGTCCTAATTAACTTCTTCCTTTTCTTCTCCTCTTAGCTATTTCGCTGCTTTTTTTAAATTTAAGTTTCAATTTTTTTAACTATAAGTTTATTATCTTATTTATTTGTCACACATTGTTTTTAGTAATGCATCTTAAAAAGATGCATTCTAAATGAGACAAGTGATAAAGTAAATTATGCACTTTCTATCTACTTGTTGTTTTAAAACCAAAAATGGTAAAACTAGAAAAGAAAAAACAAAAATCGAATTTTTTTACACTTTTGCTTATAGATTGCATAGAAAATGAAACATTCTTTGCATAATATTGCCAACAGAATGGCTTGTTTGATATGTATTACTCTTTATCTTAAAGTATATCTAAACCCAAAGCAAAAGATTAATATTGCGCAGCTTACCAAGCCTTAAATGTGGTAGCTGCATTAGGTTTCTTTCTTTTTTAGGGGTCTATTCACAAAGCTGCCGAAGGATCTGGCCGTAGCTTCGGCTGATCCTTCGGCTAGCTTCGGCCCCAGGACCCCTTCGGTTCAGTAGAACCGAAGGGCCGCTGTACGGGCTATTCACTATAGCCCATACTGCTTCTGAAGTTGGCCAAGGGGCTCAGTCGAGCCTAAGGCATATGCTTCGGCTCGACGGAGCCGAGGTGAAAGCCGATTGGCCATTGGCCGGCCGACAGCCTGCTACTGACTGCTTGGCGGAGCCAGCCGTCATCTCACGGCTGGCTCCGGCCACTTGCACAGACAGATTGGCGTCCCTGGGCGTCCCCCGGGGACGCTCATCTCCAGACAGCCCGACTCTCCTGGATGCTCCCGGAGTCTCCCACTATTAGATAGCGGCTCCCGGCTGCCCGGAAGAGAAACACTTTCTCCCGGAAAGTTTTACTGTGCTCGATCGAGCAGAGTAAACCTTTCCCTGCTCTGTTGTCTTTTTTTTTTCTTCAGAGCCGTTTGAATAATTACTCTTTTTTTTTTTATAGGAATGCATAGCTATATAGGAATATTTTTTTTATAGGAATGCATAGCTATATTCCTATTGGCTATTTCCCTTTGCAATAGCCAATAGCAAACTAGCTATTGCACCCGTCCACTGCTGCTGTCAATCAGCAGAGGGGACCTGCAGTTCTCCATCAGGTCCCCTTCTAGTGATTGACAGCAGCAGAGGGCGGGTGCAATAGCTAGTTTGCTATTGGCTATAGCAAAGTGAAATAGCCAATAGGAATCTAGCTATGCATTCCTATGGTGTTTTTTTTTTTTATTCTGATGGCAGCAGAACGGCCCGGCCAATAGAAAACAGTTGGGCGGAGCTAGCTGTCACTGCTAGCTCTGCCCAATCGTTCGGCAGCATTCGGCAGCATTCGGCTATTCACTTACTGCTGTTTGGCATCTATGAGAATAGGCCGAACAGCAGCGAGTAGCCTGCCGGAGGTTCGGCTCAGCTGAACCAAATGTTGGATCGGCTGAGTCAAACTCCTTCTGCACTTCGGGTCGGCCGAACATGATGAGCATGTTTGGCCGACCTGAAGCCACCCGATGTATGGCTGATTTCAGCCGATATATGGCTGCAATCAGCAGTACAAGCCTGAAGTGAATAGCCGAACAGTGTTCGACTCACTTCACTTCGGGTCGGTTGTTCACTCTGCTGCCTACGGCAGCTTTGTGAATAGACCCCATAATCCCCCAAAATCTCATAAATTAAAAGTGCCAAAAACAATGCCAGAAAAAATGACGACACAAAGATCAAAAGAAGTATAGGTACTAAAAAAATATTTTTAAAAATGAAGCTACTAGAAACATTTATATTGATAATAATAGCAGTCAATAGGTTGCAAATACTGTACCAATGGCATAAAAGCTAAAGTTGGCAATTAGAAAAATGTCATGGATGAATACAAAGTACATGGATACATGTATATGAATATTTAATCTTTATTAATAATTGAATACTTATTAAACATGTGCAAATCATAAAAATTCAATTTGGACGAAATGAATGAAACATTAAAACATTGCCATTTGTTTT
This sequence comes from Nanorana parkeri, assembly GCF_000935625.1. Lineage (NCBI taxonomy): Eukaryota > Metazoa > Chordata > Amphibia > Anura > Dicroglossidae > Nanorana > Nanorana parkeri. Next base: position 359,308 of record NW_017307818.1, read on the forward strand.
TCGTCAAACAAAACGAATAATTATGCTATTTCCGAAACCGCACATGTAAATAGAAGAATGCTCGTCCATGTTGGCCATGTTCTGTGCATGCGCACCGCCATCTTGGAGACGGGGCACATAACATCACATGATGCCGCCTGTATGGGCGCCACCATCTTGGTGTATACACTGTTTATACATCAAGATGGCGGTGTCCATACAGGCATGTAATGTCACCCAACTCTGCGCATGCACGGCATCATGTGACATCATGCGCTTTGCCTCCAAGATGGCGGTGCGCATGCAGAATACACTGATGGCTATTATGTGCCTGAATATGTTTTTCGTATATTCGGCCATATAATAATTAGGTATTTTGGATTCGGACGAACCCAGGAATCATCGGAATTTGGTTGATTTGCAGGTTCGTCCAAATCCGAATGCACAAGTTTAATACTTACATAATGCACTTGAGAGCTTCATATGTCCTAACAAATTCAGAGGAGATACAGGGGCCAGGGATCACTTTTTAAAGTGAATTAACTAGTGGGTGGATGCTGGACTGGTTCTGCCTTTTTTGTTGGACCTTCTTGCCAGCCCTGCATCTTCCCCTTTTTCTTACTGCTTACTAAAGAGTGTCACAGAGGAGCTGGGGGTAACTGTCATCTGGACCCTGTAAGAGATATTTCTCACCAACAGATTCAGGTGCTATACAGAAGAGAAGAAGCCAGTTGGTGAACTGCAAGTACTGTGACAGCTCTCACAGAATCATAGATTTATTCTGGTTGCTATTTTTGGTTGCTCTTATAGGAACTATTGCTTTTGTTGTTGCTACTAGCGAAGATAATCTATTACTTTGTTCTTTTTGGGTATCCTGCAACCTTAAACCCTCTCCTGGGTTTATTAGCAAACAATAAATACTAAAAAGACCCTACGGCTCAAGCATGTTCAATTTAGGAAGTGTAGGTGTTGCTGGAGCTGCAATCTGGGCTGGCAACTGCTAAACAGGTAGGGGGACCCAAATTTACGAGCTGCTCATACGCTACACCTACAAATGCCCAGAATTGAATAACAAGATCCCCAATTGACTTAAATGGTGTTTGCTGCCATGTTTTGAACTTCAAGCAAAATTTTTGATTCTGTGGGCAAACTGAACCTAGGCAGATGTGTTCATCCCTAGTTGCTTTGGTTTTTTTTTTTTTGTATTCTTAAAGATTGACATAAAGTGGACTTTCTCCTCTTTCGTAGAAATATTTGAATGAGTGTACACTGTTTGAAGCACACGCTCAGTGCATTGTACACCTTGGCTCATCCCTGTCATCTAAAAGATACCAAAAATACAGCCGGGCAGCAGGGGCTGCATTGGAGGAAACCAGCGAAGTGAGACCTAGAAGATGTGACAGACAAGATGGTGGGGCCATCTGATAGAGTGGTGACAGACAGCTTTGATCTGTGATTGCTGGGATCACAAAAAAGGCAGATGAGTATAATTAAATTTTAATAACAATATGCCCACCAGAACCGGCTTGTTAGTTCATATAATTACTATGCTATTACTATGCGAAACTATAGTTGTTTATCGTACGTCTTAATAGTGAAGAGGGTGGAATGTATTAAGACAAATAACATTTATATCTGCTTAATAGGTAGCTATAAGTTTATCTCTCCTTAATCTGTCCCCATACTGAAAATGACTTCACAATACTGACAGGATAAAATGCACCAATTGAGTGCATCCAGAATTGTGTGCTGGCCTTATCGCAGTTTGTTTGTTAGCTATATAGATAATCTGAAATATTGAACACAACTTCACATAAGATAAACCATGCGCTGTAATTAAATTTGAAATGGGTTATCAAATCCTTTGAAGTTTCCATAGCAACCTTGACTATCTGGCAAACTAGCTCTTTTAAAATGGAAGCACACTCCATTATACACTGTAACTAACTGTGACATGTTTGAGAACAAATGTATTTTTGTCCCCGATATCATACTATGGGGTCTATTCACAAAGCTGCCGAGGGCAGCCGAGTGAATGACCGATCAGAAGTGAAGTGAGCCGAACACTGTTCGGCTATTCACTTCAGGCTGGTAAATAAAAAAAACAAAATTAAAACATTTTTAAAAATCTCACGGGCGCTCTGGGAGTCTCCCGCTCCCGGCCGATAAGAAGAGAAACCCCGCTGTGTCTTTTTTTTTCTTTATTCTGACACGAGCGATGTCAGAATAGAGGAAAAAAAAAAAAAGATCCTTCGGCAGCTTTGTGAATAGACCCCTATGTGTCAATGTTTGCATTTCAGATACTTACATATTAGTCAGTAGTCATGTATTCTCCCATTTAAATAAATAGTTTTACATCTTTATTGGTTACAAGTAAAGTTGTTGTATCACATCTATGAATTATTAGTATATTAGCCTATTTATTTCCTGAACCCAAATAGTGTCCTAATATTTCCCTGAGCATAGGATAATTAGAAAGGCACTTACAATCTAATATATTTAAAGCCCTATTGAACTTTCAGTTTAAAGCATCTAAATACATTAAAAAAAAGGGCGTTTAAGTAAGAGTCATACTTCTAAAGCATTGAATGTGACAGTAACCAAGCATTCATTGCAAGAGAAACTTTCTGAATTTGTTTTAATATATAATTAATTATTCAGCGCCAGTGAATCTTTAGTAAATATCACATTCACTGATTTATAAATTTGCCCTTAAGTTGGTTTTATTTAGAAAGCAGCCATTAGCCTTAGTAGCAATGCCTGTTTCCTGCCAGCTTAGTGTGAAGGACACTTTCTCTCCGTATGTAAGTTAGTTGTCTGACACATTCCCTACTGCATCAGTGCTAGAGCTCTCCAATCTTGTGCACAGAGACGGCTGTTTTCCAGCAGGATGGCAAGGGACAGGCTTTTCATTGGCGGCCGGCTCTGCCCAGTTGTTTTTCATTGGCTGGGACCTGCTAGAAGACTCTAGCAAGTCCCGGCCAATAGGAAACAGTCACTGCTACCTCCGCCCTATTATTTCTTTCTTTTTTTAATTTTCTTTTTCTTTTTTCAATAATCTTAATTTTTTTTTCTTTTTTAAAAAAATCTTTATTTTTTGATCACCAACGATCGTGCATGGATGTACCCCATTGAAATCAATAGGGCCGTGCAGCAATCACTGTCTGCAATTGTGCACGACCGCGCAGTCCTGGGACGCGCTTCCCGGATCGCTCAAGTCTGCACCGGCACTCAGGAAGCATTGAAGTCAAAGTATCAACATTACAGCCGAGGGAAATAACATTATTGTTCAATAATTTATATTATTTTTAAAAAGCAGTTGCACAGGTAATATAGTTGTATAGTAACAATTGGTTATATTATAAAAGGAGTGTATACTAAAACAATACAATTATTCTACAATGAATAAAGAGGGTTTGTAGGTGGTACATCTTGTTTCTTGATCCCTGCAAATAAAATGAATCAGTAAGGGGGCAAAAGGGGATAGGTAAGGTGGAATCTAGGGGGTGGTAAGAAGGGTGGTAGGAAGACTATAGTTAACCCCCAGCTCACAGGTAGAGGTGCTGTGCTCAAATCTACTATTCGTCCTTCTAAAGGGGTCCTCATAAGTACTTAAAGAGGACTTGAACTCATAAAGTAAAAATTTGATTCGTTATAGGGGTTATTTAAAAATGTTCATTATGTCTAATTAAGCTGTACCTTGACAAACATAAAACTTGTCCTGAATTCGTCCTGAAAAATAGCATTTCATTTCCTGGTATGTGAGGGTGCCAGTGTTTTAGCCTCATATCTCACAGTTTGTGAAGCACAATGTTTGTGATTGCTAGTAACAGGAGATTTGGAGTGCGATTTGGTGATGTCACTCCTGCGTTGCTCACTTTTCTCCTTGCTGGAGGCTCTAACATATGGAAGCAAAGCCCTGCCTTTACCTGGAGGGCGGCCTCCACACAGAGACACAGTGCAGAACATGGCATGATAAGTCAGAAATGGGGAAAGATCAGCTGCAGGGACATTGGCAATATTGCTAACTATTTTTTTGCCCTCTTTCTGCCTATTTTGGGAACAGCTTCCAGACTTCATTTCCTCTTTAACTCCAAGCAAACAGCACAAAATACAGTTTAGATATATCTATGTGAACTGTTTTACCTGCCAATTTTCAAACAGGCTTTATAGTTCTATTCATCTGCTTCAGATCATAAAATTGCAACGGAAATTAATATTAATGAATATTTCTTCTGTGTATTTTTCTGTTGGCTTATAGTCTGCATTAACCTTCCAACACATGATACATATCAAACATTCTCATTTTATGGTTTGTCCTGAGGTAAACAACGTTTTTACATTTGACCCAGATGTGGTTTAAGTGCAGCTATAATGAATATGCCTCTACCTGCAGTATGCAGCATAGATGATTTTTTGTCATTTGTATTCAGTGATATATACCTTTTTATGTATACTTATCGACATCCTGTAAATTTATTACGATTGTAAACCTGCAGATTCCAAAGTGATCTGACATTTAGAGTGTGGAGTGAGTGAGAGTGGAACTGTAAATTTAAGAGGGTAGATATAAGTACAGTGGAAAATGTTTTAATTAAATTGAATCTATATTATATACAGTATACCATTTTAAGGATCAGAGCAGGACAATACTCTGATTACTATATGGTGTATTCCAGGAAGCTAGTATCATTATTGCACAAGCTTTATTAAGATAAAGTTTACTACTCAATAAAAAATAAACGGAAAAAAACATTGATTGATATACCCAGCTGAGGTTTAGAGGACTCAGTAGCAGTTTAGGGATTCGTGGGATAAAACGCTGAACGCAGCTAGGAACCAGGAGGAGCAGCTTTTGGTGGCATGGGTGGCAGGATCCACATTCTTCTTTTCAGGGACAACGTTCATTGGTGAGTTGATTTTGGCAAAAGAGCATAACAGCACTTTTAGTGACCCTCCTCATTCCCTCCCAGCATCTCCTTCAAAGTATCATATTTATTGTTCTTTGCTTCTTTGAATGTATGGAAAAAGAAGGCCATGGCCAAGAGCAGAGGCGTAACTGGAACCTTCAGGGCCCCGGTGCAAGATACCATGAAGGGCCCCCCCAACCCCCCACCGCCATGGCACCGCATGGTTAACAGGAAGGCTGCCGAGGTCCCCAGCAAGGGCGGGACCTCAGACAGCCACTTGTTTAAAATTTTAGTGCCGGTGTTCTGTCGAGAAAGCCGACCCAGTATCTGTATTGCGCACAGATGGGATTAACGAGGAAACCGGCATTTATTTAAAAAGTATTCGTTTGTAATTGTTGATTGTGACCGTTAATAATGTGCCATCCATGGCAGTAAATGATGGATGGCAGTAATTGATGGATGGCAGTAAATGATGGATGGCAGTAAATGAAGGATGGCATATTATTAACTGTCACAATTAACAATTTAAACAAAATACTTTGTGAATAAATCCATTTCCTCAATATTACTGGTCTGTGCGCAAGCGCAGATGCTGAGGTCGGCAAATTCGACTACGTCGGCGTTCTCGACAGAACACCGGTATCTGCATTTAGTATCGGGGCATTTTCACAAGTACGAGTACTCATGAAAATGCCCAGTATTGGCAGTGGTGTATCCCTACTTAAAAATATAATGCATTGCTGGGACTTGTAGTCCTTCATAGTTGGTGCTACTCTGCATTGCTGTATAATCATCATACAGCAATGCAGAATACCACCAGCTATGTGGGACTACAAGTACCAGCAATACATTATAAAAAAAAGTCAGCTATGCAGAATGCCACCAGCATCCCCACCTTCCCTCTTCCGTGTCTCGGCGGCCAGGGGGCGGGGATAAGTGGGGAGGGTCCTCACACAGAAGAATGTGCTGCCTGGCGGCGCCGGCAGCACAACAATAAACTTCTGCAGTGCGGCTCCCAATGGACTGCACAGTGAGAATCTCGGATGAAAAAGGACCAGTACCTATGTTTGCTGAGCTTCTGGAGGGTTGAGGGCTTCTTTACCGGATAACCAGACTAAAAGAACATTTATAATTTAAGCTGTATTTTTATCTCTTAAGACCATATGGTTTCCCATTTGAAATGTGGTTAATTACATTACTAAAATGTTGACCCGTGTTACACAAACTCTGCCTGGTGCTATCCTGAAAAAGGCAAGCCGTTTCAGTCTCTGTTTGCTATAGTTAGTTTCAGAATGTGTGAAGATTTGCTTGTTTTTCACTAGCGTATACATAGCAATGCAAGGGTAGTTAAGACTCTTTGAGGAACCAAACCTTGTTAATTGTGCACTAGATTAAGGCTTGAAGTACAATGCTCAAGAATGCAATGTAGCGACTGAAGGGTTACATTCCTGTTGAGAAAATTGCACACGAAATCCACTAGGGTTTACTTTTTTACCATTGCAAAGCTTTAAGCTAAGCCCTTGCCATCTGTTCCGTTTACTGACTGGGGATTTTATTTTTTTTTTAAATACGAACATATTTACCATCACAACAGAGTAAGCAGCCAGCAGTTGGCAGTGAACTGATTTATTTGTGAAAGTGGGGAATAGTTTACTGCAGGACTTGTTCCTTTCTTATTGGGGGTTTCACTGCTGAGTTCTGATGGGTGAGGACACAGTAATACTGTGCTGCAGATCAGTATTTAAATGGCATACCATTAAACGTAACTGAAACTGAAAGCAGAGCCAATAAGCAAAGTAAAAACATGCTTCATTTTTTACTGATTCCTAAAATTAAAAAAACAAAACTATAAATGCTCTTCAGCCTCAAAGTCTTCTTGCATTTGTTTTATTTAAATTCAGGAGAGATTGATCTGGTAGGCATAAACAGTCAATTTATCCTGTGTTTCAGTGTACCTGAATATATAATGCGTATCTAATCAGATTATCTAATCTACTCTAGGATGCACAGATGTTTTCTAAACACTGCTAAACGGAATGCACCTAAACAAAACTAAATGCACAATGTGAATTATACCATTTAAAATCATTACATGCGTTTAGAAATGTCCTATAAGTGCATATAATTGCATGTCCATGTCCAGGTCCCTTGCTAGACTATTTTGCGCTCTAGGCAAGACCAGCTACTTGCACCCCCAACTTCCACCATTACTTATTGGCTGAAGTTTGCAGGAGACGGTTTTGTCTGCAGCAATCATCATCCAATCCTGTATGGAAGCCGCTGGTTGAAGCTGCACCCTATATCCCTCAGGATTCCCATACACGCCGGACGGAATGCGATACAGTGTATTCCAGAGGCTGACCGCTCTGAAACACACTGTTTGTGGTGTGAACCGGCCCTTAAAGAAAGAACCTTGTTGAAAGATCTTCTGTGTCCAATACTTCTGGAAGTGTTTGAGCTGCCATCTATTGCTGGCCTTGGTGGTTTCCTGCACCAGCCTCTATATCACTATAGGGTACAGTAGTGAGGTTGAAGAAACTGCAATGCACCTGTTGTGCATTGCAGTTTCAGCCAGGCATCCAAAACAGCCAGGCATCCAAAACTCCTAAGTGTGCCAGATGTTAAAGATCTTTCAGCAAACGTCTCAATGCAGTGAATGATGATTTTTAGTTTTTGAATTGCAGGGAGCTCTTTTTTTCACCTTTATCAATAGTTGCTTAATGACAAGGGGGTAACTACAGCTAAAGCAGCCTAGGTTACTTTTGGGGTCCATATCTAGGGCTCTAACACAAGGGATTATAAAAAAGAAATGCTCACTGATATTAATTTGTTTGCCCCTATCAGTGAAAGATTGCTCTGGTTGCTGGCTCATGAGTTAAAGGAGAACTATGAGGTGAGTGATTTTCACTCAACCTCATAGTTTCAGCCGACGTGTGACATTGAAACTGTCACACGTCGGCTCAATAGATTGGGAAGTGATCGAATACATACCGTCTCTCGCTCACTTCTCGATCATCCCTTTGGGGATCATGGGATCCCCCCCTCCCTGCTCCGATCCTCCAGCGCTGACTGGCGAAATGGACGGGGGAGGCACATCTGACTCTGCCTCTAGATCGGCAGAGCCAGTTGTCAATCACGCAGCTGGGTGGATCTCACCAGTAATGTCGGGATCCGTCCCGGCTGCGGCGGTCTCAGTATACCGCGAGCTGTAGCTCGCGAAATACTGTGCTTTGGTTCACGGAAGGACGCTAGTTTATGTCCTCCCGTGACCCTTAGGAGAACTATGGGGAAAAGCACTGACCCCATAGTTCGCCACCAACCGATTCATTGTCTGAGTATAAATCTACCTGCCAGAGCCAGCTTAATGCTGACTGACTATGAACAAGAGTTCAGGAACGGCAGCTTGTTTCTCTTAGCACAACTTTCCTTTGTCCTTGCTGACTTTTGCAGAGCTGTAGTATTTGCTAGATAGCATTTCCACTTCACTGGATGGTTTCACTTACTTTCTGAAAGTGTTCTTTAAGAATGTTTTGGCTCCTCATACTGTTTTTTTTCCACCCCTGCAGCACATTTCACATTACATCACAGCACACCACAATACTGAAAGTTTATAAATGTCTGTCCGCTACACCTGATTTCAAAGGAACAGAAGTTTAGTAAACAAGGTACACAGCCAAATTGCAATGTTCTGCAGTGTTCGGTGATGTGTGAAGTGTGTTATTGGCCTTTAGTAATAGGACACCTTAATCCATTAGAAAATCATATCTCTGTCAAATTTACCACTGCTACTACGGTTTAATTGTATTCAATTTCCACTTCCTGCCTCTTAACTTGCAGGATGCCTATATATCATCTCACAGATTCTAAACTGTAAATTTGTTGAAAACTGTACGGAACTGAATAGCTTGAGGCTTTCATTATGTACCTTAAAAGGAATATCAAATGCTTTTCTAAACATATCTCTTGGCAATAATAATGTTATTAGAAAATCAATATGATTACATTTGTTATCAGCTTGATCTTGTTTAATATGACAGATTCTGTCAGCTGGCCAACTGTTACCAGTCAGCTCTGGCTAATAACTATAACGCATCAGCACTGTTCCCTCCTAGCGCACACCAGCGATCATGCGATTAGTGTGGCTGGCTGGTATTATACTGGCCATAAAGCAGGGACGTGCGGTTAGGGGGAGGCAGGTCTGGCAGAGCCTCACCTAGTATTATGGAGGAAAAAGCTGTCAGCTTCAAGTGTGAATCTGACAGCTTTTTCTCCATTCAGATCGGCTTCTAGCAGGTTACACAGCAGGGAAAGCCTCCCTGCTATGTAACCTGTCATGGACGGAGAGCTGCCTGTTAATTACAGGCGGAGCTGCATCCGGCTTTTGACAGGTAGTTATTAGCCTGCCTTCGTGTCAACACATATATGCGTGAGCTGGTCGGGCTTCCTCACTGCTTGTGTAACCTAACTAATGAGGCGAGAGCTGTCACAGCCCCTACTCTATGTTAGAGGCAGGAGCTCTGTGGATGGCTTGGACCAATGGCAGAGTGCCATTGGTCCAAGCTGTCCAATCAAAAAAAGAAAAAAAAACCTACTGAGGCCATCGATCTCGATGCCTCATCAGTGACGAGCAAGTGTGGGAAAGAAAGGCTCCTCCCTGTCTCCTCCCTTCCTCCTTGCTTGAGGACCGGGTTGGGGGTGGCGCTTCGGTGGGCAGGGGTGGGGCTTTGTCTGACTGGGGGCAGGGCTTAATCAGGCTGGGGTGGGGCTGTGGAATGCCTCACCCGGAACAAAAGGTACTGCATGTCACTGCCATAAAGTGAATACTTACTTCTCCTGCTGTTCATGCTGCTGAATGTTGCACTGTTGTAAAGCAATCCTCTTCTTAAGTGTCATCTGAAACAAACAATGCCGGGAATGTTGATTTGCTTTGCCCCCCCCCCGCAGCGCTCATTAGTTCCTCCCATTGATGCTCATATCACTACTGGTGACCTCAGGTTGCTGGGAGGAACCACTGAGTGCAGTGGGAACACAGTAAATTAAGCTATCAGTTTCAGAAGGCTCTTGAAAGGAGAATTGTTTTCACTATGTAGCAGCGGTTATCAGTGCAGACAGCAGGAAACATATTCACTTTATAAGCTAGTATTAATATAGTAAGATTAGTAAAGAGACAGAGTTGATTCCTGATTTTTTTTGTTCCTTTTCTAGAGATTAATAAACTATTGGATATTGCCAGAAAACATGAGGCTTCAGATTTAACACCTTCCCAACCAGCTCACGCATATATGTGTTGACACGAAGGTAGGCTATAATGACCGCATTCCACATTTGTGTGTCCACTGTTCTGTGCTGGAAGGATGATCAGTGTGCATTCCCAAAACAGTAAATGGGCTGTCACCGACATCTCCCAGTCACTGTTTATGATTGGTCGCTGGGGACACACTCCCGAACATGTGATTTCTGTGGCTGTCACATGATCGGTAGCTTGTCCCTAACTCCCTTTATTAAGTAACTTTTAAAGGACCGGCAGCAAGGGGTTAAGCACCCTTCTTCCTTGGAAGATACATTTTTAGATTTTGTTGGCTGACATTAAAGTGAATGTTTTTAAAGGTTTTGATAGAATTGAGAGGTTTGTATTAGACATGTGCACTGGCAAAAAATTTGTTTCGTTTTGATTCAGATTTTGTGTTATTTCGTTTTTCTGGATTCGGGTGTGAAAGTCAATTCGGATTCGGGATTCGGACTAAATTCATTAGCGATAGTTCGTTTCGTTTCTTATTCGTTTCGTTCGTTCGTTGCAGCAAAGTGACATTTGAGGGGAAATTTTTTTTTTCTCCTTCTCTAATGTCACTTTGCTGCGAACGAACGAACGAACAAACAAAACGAATAAGAAACGAACATTCAAACGAACTATCGCTAATGAAATTCAGAAACGGAAATTCGGATTCGTTTGCATTCATTATATCTATAATTCGGATACATCCGAATGTCTGAATTTCTGAAAATTCGTCCGAATTTTGTTTCGGAACTAAACGAATCGCACAAATTGATGTCTATGCTAGATCCACTCACTCTATTTGTTCTGGTGTCCTTTGTCACTGAGACATAGAGCAAGGGCAAATGCCATGCTTGTCGCCAGAAAAAGAATTGAAATAAAATCTTCCAATTAAAATAAATGTACCGGTGACAACTAAGATGTGAATTCCCCAAACTTTGGGCGGATTTCCTATCATTTCCTGTTGCCTCTATGACAGGAAGTTAGTGGAAATTTCCCTAGCGGGACACACACAGCAAAAAAATAGACAGAGTTTAAAACACTTCCCTACTCTATACAAAACAACAAACATTATGCTTTTACATACAGTTTATTTTATTATATGAGGCTCTTTTTTTTCTGTACGTATTTATTACATTTATAATGTTTATAACCTTATTCTACAGGGTGAAGTGTTGTTCCCTTTATGAGTATTTTGTATTGCTCCTTTGTTTCCAACCTGCTTAATTTGTCTACTATATTATATTATTTTAATTCACTGTTTTTTGTTGATTATCTTTACATTTTTCTAAAACCGAAGACAATAATCCCAACACAAATAACAAAACAAAACTGAATACTTAAAAAATTGGGTGCACAACTGAAGAAATTACTTGACATTTATTTTCAGTTTTTGATAATTTTCTTGATAATTGAAAAGACCAGAAAGAAAGTGAAAACAGGATTACAAATTGACATGGTCACAATATTTAGTTTATCTCTATTTGAAACTGTGATCATCCTCTTTTCTCTGTGACCAAATACCCAATAATATAACAAAGAATTATATAGTTATAGCGTTACTGTTACTATTGAATATAGTTACATTAGTTGTACTGCTATAAATATAGTTAAATGAGAAGTAAATCAAACTTTTTTTATACTTTACTAAGCTTTTGGGTCACAGAAGAGCGGTAACCGAGTGTCACCCCTCCGAGACGTCACTGCGCATGCGCGGCATATTCTGATACCTGCCGGCAGCCATCTTGGTGATGGACGCCTGCAGAGAGAGGAGGGGACAGTCACCCGGTGGGATAAGGTATGCCGCCGGGTCCCCTCCTCTCTCCTTATACTGTCGGGCGTTCGGTCCATGACCGAGCGCCCGACTTTTCAGAGGGGGGTGACACCAAAATGACTGTGAGTCATTTTGGTGTCACCCCTCCAATGGTGTCACCCGGGTGCGGGCCGCACCCCCCTTGTGACGCCACTGATCCACTCTACTGCCTGATTGATAGCTGGCTCTGCCTCTCTAGAGTCAGAGCCAGCTGTGCCCACCCTTTGCCCTGTCTGTCCCTCCAAAGAGCGCTGGAGGAAAAGAGAGGAGAGGTGGGAATCCCTGCGGGGAGAAGACTGTGAGCTGAGCCACCAGTTGTTACATGTTGTTACAATAGAGCCAGCGTGTGACAACTGCAGTGTCACACACTGGGGTTGATTTACTAAAGGCAAATATGCTGTTCACTTTCCAAGGGAAGTTTACCTTAGCTTTGTAAATGTGGGGAAACTTAACTATGTAAATAATACCCCCAATCATGTGCAAGGAAAAAAAAATAAAACATTTTGTTTTGAACATGATTGGGTAATGAAAGTCAGCAGAGCTTCCCCTCATTCACTAAATTAAGGGCAGACTTTGCCTGCTTAGTGAAAATTCCCTTGCAAAGTGAACAGCCTATTTGCCTTTAGTAAATCAATCCAACTGACTCCTAACAGGGCTATTCACGAAAGGGTAAATGGTTTGGAGATGGCAGGAGAAGTGAACAATCTAGGACAACATAGCTGATTTGGAAAAATTAACCATTTAGCTCACTTTCCAGTTCAGCTATGTTGTCCTAGATTGTTCCCTTCTCCTGCCTTCTCCAAACCCTTCACTCTTTTGGGAATAACCCTGTAAGTATTGGAAAGAGTATATTTTACTCTCTTGATACTTTTCCCTGTTTTTTTTTAACTGAATACATGGCTAATTCACAGTCTCTGTGTCTAGGTCATTAATCGGAAGATTAGACAAAAGCATAACATACAGACTAATTGCTCATTCTAGAAACAGTGGTCAAGGCCACTGACCACCATTCAATTGCATCAGACTAGACTCACATGCCTGGCAAAAATCGGCACTTGGGAGAAGGTTCTGATTCCCACCAATTGCTTTCAAAATGTCAGAGCCACAGCCACTGGGTATTGCATGTTACATTTTTCTCTCCGGTGGGCCCTCTTCCAGAAGAGAAATCTCACATCTGGTGAAATGCTGTCTGAACAGCACATGTGCTGGATGATCTTCTGCATCCACTGATCATGTGAACCCAGCCTAAAGCCCAAACTTTTTATTTTATTTTTGAATGGCTTGAGGGAGGGGTATAACCCCTGTTTTTTCCATCTGTGTTGGGAAAAAAATCTCCTATTGGGGAGATTTCCCTTGAGATTTCCCCTTAAGTTTAGTTTCAGCCACTCAGAACTTAGACAGGCTATCCTGCAAAAACTTTGGCCAAATGAAATAGTATACTTGCATATTTAATACCATTTACCAACTTGGCTGATATATATTATTAAACTGTTAACTGCTGCAACCTAATGTATTAGAGCACACAGTTTTGCCAGCAGCAGTGCATATTACGGAGATAGCAGAAGAGAACAAACTACTTTAATATATAGCAGCATATTAACAATTGCTCTGGGATTGCGAGCATTACAGCAACACAGAATTTTGCAAATGGTAATCAGTTGTGTTGACAAAAACTCCTGATAATATCTGTATTTGTAGCTGCCAACAGTGGTAATTACGATGAATCCCTGAAGGGGTAATACTGTTCCTTAGTTTAAAGGAAACCCACACTGAGAAAAATAAAGGGCCTGTCTGTCATTTCTAATCTCCTTTAGAAAATGCTAGTTGCCTGGTTTCAAATAAGTGATTCAGAGAGTGCTAAAGCCAGAGGATCAACATTGCACCAAATAAGCAATTTGTTTTGTAGAAGAGGTCAGCCTATGTAATTGTATTCTAGGTTTCTGTGAGGGTCCATTTATATCTTGCATGCGATACTGCATGTTGCAATAACCCACACATTACCCTGACTCAATAGTGTAAATGGGTCCTAAGGCAGATTCTCTTCAGATTCACAATGTACCCTCCTGGTATTATTGATATACGTGTATGTTGGGCCATCCCTTTAATGAGGCCTCAGGCAGCATCACATGGGGGCAGAGCAGGCAGAGTGGCATGGCTGCTCTGCTGCACAATGTTTGCAGTGTGCCTCTTGCCCCCTTTCCAGCCCCAGGTTGCTAAGAGCTGGGTGGGGAGATGTGTTAGGGCCATACACATCTCCCTGCTCAGCTCTTAGTAACCTGGGATACTCTGGCCAGCATCCCGCCCAGCTCCTGACAACCAATGACGTCACTGGTTGCCAGCAGCTGGGTGGGATGCCAAGCCAGGCAGGAAAGGCAACATCACTCAACAGCAACCGTCAGCACTCACAGCCACCTCAGGCGACAAAAAGGCGAGGGACAACACTGCGTGTATGTATCCATTTAAAGCACACATCAAGTCTGTTAACAACTCTTGTACTTTTATTCCCCTCTGCCCTAACAATAAACAACTGAAAGCATTGTGTTATATCTGCTGTATTAGTGAAACAAAAACCAGTTGATCCTGCCAGACATCTAGTGAGCTGATACATTTCTGTACACTCTGCCTCTGCTGACTGTTCTCAGTTTGCATTTTTTCCAGATCTCTTTATGGACTGCAGAACACCTTTTCTATGTTATGTAGAACAGGAGAATAAGAGGTGTACTTTTGTCCTGTCCTACAGTGAGGTTACCAGATTTTTAAAAAGAAATCTGGGGAGTCACACCCCCATTTGTAGCCAGGCCAACATTTTAAACACTCTCTCAAACAATTAGTCACAGTCTTTTGGAACAAGAGGCAGGCATTCAAGGTAGAAAGACAAAATAAACAGATTTTAAATAAGAGGCACCAAGATATGCATGAGAGCATTATGTACTTTCTCCAGAAGCATGCCTCCCAACATCAGAAGCTGAGAAAGAGGGACAACCGTTAGGAAGGAAACATATAGCATGCTCCACGTAGTAAGCATGTATGTAAATAAGCATTATGTGTAACTAATATCATTTTAGCACCTGAAAAATCACATAATTTAAACCTTTGATGGTCCATTTTCCATATACTCCATGTGGTGCTGAGATAGTCTTTGGCATTCTTTGATGGGGCTTCAGAGCATACTCATTAAAGGCCTTTTCTGCTTCTCTAATCTGATTTGAAATGCAATTCCTCCAGTGACACAGAATATCAATTGTTTTCATAGTGATTATATACAGGTGAAACTCGAATAATTAGAATATCG
>NW_017307819.1:0-611 GCF_000935625.1 Nanorana parkeri
TTTAGTAATACATACTGTGGGTCTCTGGGAATATGGGTCCCAAGAATCCTTGAAAGCAGGGCAAACAATTTATTCCAAAGGGGTCGTAACCTTGGACACAGCCACCAAACATGTAGCATGGTGCCTTTCTGATTACAGCTCCTGAAACATAACGAAGAGGTACCTAGGCCCATGTTCGACAATTTTGCTGGTACAAGGTACCATCGAGAGAAGACCTTGTAGTTGGCTTCTACGAGAGAAATATTTAGTAATCCCTTAGTTGTGCAGCAAACAGGGGAACATTAAGGAGTTACGCCAGAACAATATAATATATATATAATATACCAATCCCCAGGGTTTCAACAAACTATTCAAAAAATGGATTGTCCCCTAATTATAGAAATCCCTTACTCGGAGCTGGTTCAGTAAACAGGTAGAAAATATATAATTAATCAAAGTGAATATTTAATCGTAGAAAAACAAACTTGAACAATACATCCACAACAAAACATTTAAAATCAATTAAAAAACTTCCCTTGGATAAACTGTTGCTAGGAACATAGATGATCTGCAAGCCAGCTGGTGTGGCATTTTCATATGGGGATACAATGTATCCAAAGTTACTCACAACT
>NW_017307819.1:4117-33784 GCF_000935625.1 Nanorana parkeri
TAAAGGTGTGAATGCAGCCTATTACACTTCTACTCCCCAAATACCACCCCCCGCGTAAAAAAAAATACAACCCCTGTACATATATATATATACATACATACACACACACAACTCCAGTTCGTGCCCCCTCTCCCCCAGACCTTACCAATCATTTCTTCACAATCCTTTTGGCCAGCGTTCACTGAAAGAGCGCTGGCCGAAAAGATCCGAGTGTAGGTGCAGATTCAGCTACACGGACTGCTTCCGACAGAGATGATCGACCATGTCCGCAGCTGCGATCCCTCCTGTCAGCTCTCTCTTTCTCCTCCCGGCCGTTCTGTAGCTGCAGCGGCCGGGAGGAGCTAGAGAGCTGACAACAATAAATTGGGGTATATTCTTCCAAACTTTAGCTTCTCTTTCCAAAACCGTCTAATACTATTCCTCCATCTTCCACCTTCTCTTGTACTCAGAGAGAGAAGAAATGTTTCCCTTAGTGTAGTATGTCAGAATAAATTTATTTAAAATGATTAAAATGCACTTACAATTAAAATAAGGCAATTGCACATGGATTGTGTCCACTGGAGCTCCTGTCTCTATGACCGTAATGCTTGCATGGATCCGCCCACCTGATTCATTTAGTCACTTTTGACTTCCTCCGAGGCGACGGTCTGCATTCACCTATCTGGTACTTTCCCCCTAGAAAGTACCAGATAGGTGAATGCAGTGAAAGTGGCCATACACTGTACGATTCTCGTACGAGAATCACGGGATTCCTTCCCTCCTTCTGGGAGTATTCTCCCAATACATGTATTCTCTCACAAACTACCCAAGTCTGGTTTTACAACATCCTATCCCACACTATAGTCTAATAATTTAGTAGGGTGCACAGCCAATGGTGGCACCACATAAATCTAAAGCAGAAATAATCAGCATTTCTTATACACTATGTATTAAAAGCAGAGGTGCTAGTAGAATACATTTGCAGCAAACATATGTGGAAGCCACACTGCCCAGTTAAGGTCCCTATGCATAGTGTGGTCCCTAATCTAAGAAAGGTCACTTCCTGGGACATGCATAGCAATAAATAGATTAAAGGCAGTTATAGTCCTTCATGTTAGTGGATCTCTTCCCTCCTCACCTATAAGCATCCATCACTAATACTTTTTGAACCTCCCTGAAGAATCAACAGATAGAACACACTTTTTTAGAGATTACTTCCTATCAGATTTTCAAGAAGAGGACTGACCAATAAAACATATTTTTTAGTGCTGCAAATATGAAATGTTGCCTAAAAATATTTGTATTTTTATATCCAGCCAACAGGTGGAACTCTAGTTTTGCTTGCAAAACTCAATAGTTCAAGATGAAGTTTACACATATAAGTAAATGGCTAATCAAAGTAACTAATCAACCTCCACCTTTAAAGGGTTTTGTATGGGGTTTAAGCCAGATATAGACTCTCTGAAACAGAAGCACTTTTGCTGTGCTATCTCTTTAGCTGGTACACAGATCTCTGGTAATCCTTTGCCATGTATCATATGTTTATTATAATATACTGTATATATAGAAATATATATATACGAATATATATATATTGGGATTGACTTCAAGCCATCACAGTTTGAGTTTCCCTTTAAGTTCTTTTCAGTCAGAATATTGATAAAGCACATAATTTGACCAAGGTCAAACTATGTGACAATGTGACAAACGTTTGCATGTTACTGTAATCATTTTAGAATTTAGAATACAAACTTGTAGTACATTTTACCAAAAAAATTTCAACGGCATAAATACATTTATAACGAGCAAGTGAAAGGTGCACTTAGGTGGATCAATAAACTGAACATTAAATATTCCCCAGCACCCAATGTACCTAGCACAGGAAAGCTAACTTTAAATTATTAATTAGCACAGCTGCTTGTGAGGTAATAGTTGGGAGCGCAGGACTTGGCACATTAGTCATTTTAAACTACGAATAACATTTAAAATAAAATCAGATTTTTTTTTGCTGCATGCATTTGCAGATATATGTTAAGTCAAGCTTTCATGCCAAGGGTCCTCAGCAAAATGCGGACCCTCCTTTAAAATATATATTATTATTATGTATATAGCGCCAACAGTTGATGCATCACTTTACAACTTTACAAAATGAATATGTATTTACAGTATATATTGTGGCAGTGCGTGGCAATGCCATGGTGTCATTTGGCAATATTGTCACCCAGCACTCTCAGCCAGGGGGACTGAGCAGTTCCAGAAAACACAAACGTTTACTGGGCAAGAGCTGGCTTTGCAGTTCTTCCCAGATTTTACGGATTTGGCTTGGGTTCCTGCAACTGGGAGATTTCAAAGAGCATTGGGTGGGATGAAATCTCCATTCCTGGGTCTGGACTTTAGTGGTGACCAGCACCAAGTGGTTGTGCACCTGTGCACAGCCATTATGTAGTGAATTCTGGTAAATGTTCAGTGTTCCACCTGGGAGACAGAGGAGGTCTCTGTGCAGGGGTCTGGAGGGCTCCACCCTGCAACCTTTTGTGGTGAGGACCAGCCTCTGTGACTGTGAGAGCAACAGTTGGGATTAGTCTTGGAAACAAAGAGGACCAGTAGGTCAAAGAGGCAAAACGCTGAAGGTAAAAGCCAAGAAGCTTTATCTGTGTTTTCATTGCCAGAACTGTGGGTACTTTCTTTGGAAACCCCTTCGAGTGACAACCGGTGTGGACTTTTTTTTTTAGTTTGAATCAATAAAAGTGGACAAAGAAGCCCTTAAAAAGAAGTAAGCGGGTGGAAGTGTCCTTAATGGTGCTAGCATTTTAAGCTAATTCTCACAATATATATACTTTTGTTTCTTCAAGAGTTAGTGTTACGCTTTGCTTAGTGCCTTGGCTCAGTGGTGTGGCTCTACACTTATTTGCAAATATATACATCAATAACATCTTTTTTCATCTAAATGTTGAAAGCAGTTTAATTCGGGGAACTTTTGTATTTTTATCTAAATGATATGCCTTGGTTGTCCACAACTACTTCTACAGTAAACAATTGACACCCATTCAAACCTATCTTCGCCTCAATGAATTCTCTCCAGTGCAGTCTTCCTCTGAGACGTGATACTGCTTTATGCTGATAGTACTCAGTAACATATCATTTGAATACGACGGAAGATTTAAAATATGCTTCTCTTTTGACCTCAGGTTTTGCAGCTGCTTTTCCATTATGAGCATTTTACTGAACACAGAGACAGCATTTTCCTCTGCCAAGTGGGATAATTAATATGAGGCAGTCAATGGAGATTACATCAAAACATGATTTGACCTAAGCCACCACTATTGCTTTCATTTAAATTAATTCTTTAGAATAAATTATCTGGATAAAATACATTATGTTCTAGGAAACAAAATATTTATAGTTTACTTAATACGTGTTCTTCTATTTCAGGATTAATATAGTGCTTTGACTTTATAGACAAAACAAAAACAGTAAAGAATGAAAATAAAAAAAAGACGTGACTAGGCATGAGCCTGAAATTTCCCCAAAATGCATTGGTGTCGCTGCTGAAGGTGAAATCAATGTGGTTTTTAGTGATTTATAAAGTGTTATAAATCACTATTTAGGTTTATATTTAAATTTATAAATCTAAACCCAAAAACAAAAAAGTAATCTGCTGCAGATTAGCAGTCCTTAAATGTGGTGGCTACATTATTTTTTATATTTTTCAGCCTTCTTTCCCTTTATTTCACTTGGCGATTCTGCACATAACATACTCCCTTTTTCTTCTTGTCTACACTCATTTCTCCTCTGTATTTATGGAGGACACCATGGTTGTCACACAGGCTGTATTTCAAACATGTCTGCCTTTGTTCATCTCCAATATATGGTGCATTGATGGGACCAGAGGTTTACACAAAAAAAGATAAGAATGGAGACCACAGGACATGAGAAAGACACTACATTTCTGGCAAGATCAACAGGTATTTTCTGTACTTGCCAAGAATGATCTTACCCTGAAAAAAACGAATGCCGCCACCACATTTATGGATACCTGGCATATATTACAATTTTATTTTTAGGTTTAGATACACTTATGGGTGCTATGGGCTTTCACATGGCTCCTGAGGGTTACAGAGCATCCTTTCAATCATTCTGGATGGGTTCTTTTGCCAAAAACTAGCCCCTCATTAGCGGCATTATTTTCCCTTTTATAGAACTAGCAAAAGTGTGCCTGTTGTAGAACGAGCAAGGTTGGAGTGGTGAAAGCCATGAGGTAGATTGCAGGAACAGTGAAGGTGGGGTGACTGGCAAGAGGGATGGCAGGTGTCGTGAGTGGTAAGAGACAAGGCGGGGGAGTGGAGGATTGTGGGGTAAAAGAGGGGCATGTATGTGCTGGGTTGTGAAATAAGGAACAACAGGATATGGCCTTGTGTCACCATGACAGACACAGAAACAGATATTAGTTGGTCATTGGCAAATGTCAGCAGATATGATTGGCTGAGAATGGAGCTGTGGAGCAGTCTAAAGGTAGGGTGAGTATTTGGATCTGATATGTTGTGCTAGGAAAAGAGTACTTTTGTTAGTCTAACTGGACAGTAGAGAGAAAGAGGTGTAGTGTGAAAGAAGGAGGAGGAGAAATTGCTACTAAGGGCAAAGCAAAACCCTGATTTAGGCATTATCCTCAATGGAAAATAAAACTGTGCTCAGAAAATGTAACTCTAAATTAGCCATTATATTACTAGAAAAGAAAAAACAGGCAGTGGGGAAAAAGGAAAATAATAATTATAAAGTGACAGTACGCATATAACAATCAAATAGACAATTTTAATGAACTTTTGTCTACAGGAGGTCCATGATCCTGACTTTTTGAGAGATAAGCGGCACAAAATCTCAAGCTATGGTACTGCTTGCAAAATGTCCAAAATACAATAGACACAAACAACACACAAAAAAAACCCCTAACTATTCCTACTATCTAAGTTAGTGCCACATACAAAGCATAAACGTCTGCATAAGACCAACATTTTCCTGGCAAAGTTGTATAAAAGTACATCTGTACCTTTGTACACTTTTCCTCAAAATACATTTTACCCCCCCGCTAGGACAAATTATTACCCTTAGCCCTGATCCAGGGATCTTCGCTGTGTGGTCCTGCTCAGAGCTATCACAACTAGAAGATTACTGAAGAATTGTCCCTGGATTAAATTTATTAAATAGAATCATAACATGCGACACATCATATGGTTCTTACTTAATTCATGGGTAACATCCATGTACTTTATGATAATTAAAATAAGTTTAAATACCATAACCAGAGTTTGTCTTTGTCATTACCCTGTGTGTCTTCCTTCCCTTTTGTTCCAATCCTTAATATTTTCCTTCTATGGATCTTATGTCATACATGCCTTTTTAAATAAGTATTCAATATTCTTCAACTATCTGATTGTGATTTATGTGATTATGCTCTGTGTATTGATTGTTATTTGAAAATTAATAAAACTTAAATAAGTAAAAAAAAGTCAAGCTTCATATACAATAATGAATATACTTTTTTTCTGCTGGGTGCTGCATCAAGGGCTAGAATACCCTGCACTGGCAGAACTAGGAAACATGTCCAACTGAACACTGCTATGATCCACAGTGCAGCTCGGGGACCAAGAGCGATTAGAGCAGTGTTCAGGAAGGCATGACAGACCGCAGGGGAGCTAGGTGTGTGAAAGTACAACCCTTGCTACTGCATTTAGCATATTTATTAGTTCATGCAGCCTCATTGCATTACATCAATACATTAATAGGGTTCAGTTTGGCTTTTGACGATTATCTCATTATTAGAACATTCAGTGTGCTACAAATGAGATGATTGCCAAAGTAAATTATGCTTCTCCTACTCTGCTGCCCTAGCCATGGATGCATCAAATGTCTTATGGTATTTATAAACATCCTATAAGAAATAAAATGACAGCTAACACATTTTTTTAATTGCGTAGGGTAAGGAAGGGGTTGAACCCTTGCCAAGTTATTTTTGCTGTCTGTGTTCCCATTAGGAAAAAATTATCCCCTGTCACATTCTGCTCTGGCGATACAGCAGAAAGAAGCTGACTTCTCTCTAAAGTTCCTTTCTTCTCTTGTGCTGCTAACACTCCCAACGTTTTGCATTCCCTATCACTTTCTTTCCCAGTGACAACTGTCACTAGGGCAAATGATAATGATGGATCGCCCAAATTGGGCCACAGATGACAAAAAAACCAACACAGATGTTCTTAACTTTTCCCACACTATCCAAAACTACAAAAAAGATTTGATTGAAGTTCTACTTTCAATCTTGGGTTACAACACTGGAGAGCCCAACTACAATGTAAAATGCTCTATGTCCTGGGGTCACATTTGTCTTGGTGTCACTGATAACATGTGAAATAGCCTTGTCTTTAGGTTTTCAAATTAAGCAACACATTTTTAATGTTTATGTTCCCATAAAATAGGTTAGTTTAGAGAAGGTTGATTGCCAATTTAGTTGGATGTCTTTATTGATGTCTCATCCAATTTTGGCTGTCTGGGGTAGAACATTTTAACAGGCTAAATAGGTGATTTAATTATCCCCTAATTGTTACAGCTGCTACTAGATTAGCTAGGTTACAATATAAATTATTTGTAATTGGTGAACAGTTGATTTAAAAGATTTCTCTCTCAATTGTTTTGCTGCAGAATGCGGAGCTCCAGATATAAAGACTAAGAGGTAAAGATTTAATTAATCGAATTTTGCTTCTGTTAAGCATGGTAAATATTATGAAAATGATTTTCCCCATGCAATCTGGCATGCTGAAACACTTCTTCTAAGACACCAAGGTTGTAACAATAGCTATGGCAGCCCACATGGTTGCTTTAGGGCCAGAACAACCCATGTTTTTCTGTCTGCTCCCTCCCCTCTTCAATGCTGTCACTATATGCCACAACCCATGGCGAAATAACTTAACTCAAAGACATTTGGCCTTCTTTTCCCTTTCCTATGATTGGCACTGTTCCTACTTGTGACGAGGGCCGGATTTCCCACAAGGCCATCGAGGCCCGGCCTCGGGGCGGCAGGGAGCAGAGGGGGGGTAGGGGACATGCAGTTCCAAGCGCCGGGTGGCTAGTTTTCTACATTTAGCCCTGCTTTGGGCTAAATGTACAGCGGGGAAGTCGCACGTTTGTTTACAAGTGATCTCGGTGATGCCTCTCTTCGGAGATTGTACCTCTCTTCGGAGATTCTGCAGGATGGAGAGCGGGGAGCAGAGCTGAGAACGTCTGTTCTCTGCTCCGTGTAAAGAGCTGCACTCGCAGCCTTCCCCTTCAAATGCTATCACACAGGGGCTTGTAAGCTCCTGTGTGATAGCAATAAAGTAAAGTGAAAAATAAAAAAAATTGATCAAAAAGATAATTTAAGAAATAAAAAAATAAGTAAAACATAATAAGAAATAATAATTAAGATAACAAATAAAAAGGGGATTAAAACGTTAAAAATCATAAGAAAAAAAATTATAAAAAAATTAATTAAAATATAATAAGATTACAAAATATACAAAATCAAAAAGTAAAAGATAAGATTAAAAAAAAATAGTAAAAAAAAGAATACAAATTTAAAAAAGTGATAGAAAGGTTAAAAAAAAGGAAAAAAATGTAAACTAATCCTGCCGCCCCCGCCATCTGGTTGCCATTCTCCATTGGGGGGTTTGGCGGGGAGGGGGGAGCATTGAGAAACCTGGCCTTGGGGCAGCAGAGAGAGTAAATCCGGCCCTGCTTGTGACAAGAAGTGTTTACAGTGTTGCATTCTCATTTGCTTTGATTGTGATTTGTGATTTTAAATAGGACCATACAAAAGAAAATAAACAGAAGTGGAGAAGCTAGTGGAGAAGCTTGTTTACACTGTCCCAGACAACAGGCACTTGCATATTGAATTTTGACAAACTGTTGATGGTGGAATAACTGAGATAGTACAATATATTGTAGGGAACTAGTCTAAAGGCAGAGGCAAACTCACAGTCTCTTCGACAAAAAAGGGCAGCTAAACCTTTTAGATTGTAAGCCGTCACAGGCAGGGCCCTCCTTACCATCTTGTCTTGAATTGTATTGTGATTGTAATGTCTTCCTTATATTGTAAAGGGCTGTGCAAACCATTGGCGCTATATAAATCCTGTATTATAATAATAATAAAGGTTTAAGGCATCCAGGCAAAAAGAGATTGTCATAAAACAAAATAAAGTTCTGCTTCACTGCGCCTTACTGAGTCCTTGTGATCATCCTTTGTGCTGGGTGCGTTTCCTCTATGGCAACAGTTACAGTCAATCCAATGATTCCTGCCCTGTTGACAGGCTTGGTTCCAAAACAAACGCTTGCTGCATTCAGCACATTGTCTCTACTTCCACTGAGACAGACACCAGCCCAGCTGGGTCCAGCTGCACACTAATGAGGACCTGTGCAGTTACTACCAAAATACAGTCCACGGAATTAGGAGTCTGTCCCACCCGGAGCTCTATCAGACTGCTAGTAAAACTAGCCCCAGAATGGTTTTTACCAACACAGGGTAAAGAACTATCTTTCTTCACCTAAAGATCTCAGCTGGCGTTACCTTAGATCATATATCTAAGAATCCACGGAGGAACATATCTTCCATCAAACACTTTTCCTGCCAACCTGGCAGGTTTTACAGGCACCTTGTTACATAATCTAAACTGTATGTTAGCAGGTTACAGGCCTGTTTTAAGTCCAACTTTGGTCCAAAATGTTTATTCTATTTTGAATAGAGCTGGGAAGGGTTAAGCCTCTCTCAGCTTTTTATTGCCATCTGTGGGATAGGGTAGTGCGGCTTCACCAGCACTTTTGTCACGTTTTAATAATGGGGTCCTTTTCAGGCCCTGAACCCAACATTAAATGACATGAATACATTATTTTCTTGTTGACTACTGTGTGCTAGTGACTCTGTAATACTTCAAGTGACATTAAATTCAGGAGTTAAATCTTAAAAATACATTCAGGTACCTTAGCTATTAACATAAATGTATCTTATTTGTCTATCACTCGGCTGTAGATCCTCAAATCATCTCTGAATTGGTCCTTCCTTCTGGAGGGTGGCTACTTTTGTTCCTCATGGTCCCTGTGTGTGTTGTAAAGTAGACACCGCTCCAAGCTCACTCCTGTGATGGACTACATTCTCATGTTTAGTTTACTCATTTGTATTATAGAAATAGTCTATCACAGGAGCTACTTCACAACACACACAGGGACCATGGGGAACAAAAGTAGCCACCCTCCAGAAGGAAGGACCAATTCAGAGATGATTTGAGGATCTACAGCCGAGTGATACACAAATAAGCTACATTGTTGTTAATATTTAAGGTACTTGAATGCATTTTTAAGATTTAATTCCCGGTGTTTAATGCCACTTTTATATATCTATTGATGATATCACTATGCATCTAATTGCTTATAGGCTGGTATGTAAGTCACCACCATTTAACCACGATTGCAGTGATTGTACCTTTCAGTGTGCAACAAATTTCAGTGAAGCTTTAGCAGTCTACTAAGGTTTTTCTCCATGTAGTGGGATGGCCACATTTTCTACACAGTAAATAACTGAAGGAGAACAAGGCAAGGTCAAGTGGGCAGAAAGAGGGGGCTGGGCTAACACTGGCCAGGCGTGATTTACAGAATGGATAGGACTAGGTGCAGTGAAGGGGAAGGTGATTATCTAGTAAAAAATTATTAATAGACGTAAGATAATCATTACCCGATCATTCAATTTCAACTAAAATAGCAGTGATTAAAGTGAACTTGTGTTTTGCCTATGGTGAGCCAAGCAACAGCTTAATTAAACTACACAGCTGCCTCTCCTGACCTCATCTTCATTCCTCCGCTTCCCCATGCAGCCACTCAGAATGAAGAGACTCGAAATTGCGACTTGGTTAAAAAAAAAAAACATCTTTCAAGAATGTTTGTGCCTGTAGCAGGATGTTAAGCCTGCAAGCTATTACACGCAATGCATTTCCATCTTGCAGTGACCTTACCTTAGCATTTACAAAGAAAAGAAAACAGAGGGTGTACATAACTATTTGTGTACTGTGTTTGTCTGTGAAGGTTTAGTTATCCAGGCCCTGGCATAACTAGTAGTAGTTTGTCATATTTAACTGGACCTGTTCTATAATGTTATAATATAGACATTACATCACATATCCAGGTGGCTTAATCAGTTCATTTTGGAGCTGAATAAGCTACTTGGATGAGTACCTACTGGAATGTTATCAGCATTACAGATCCAATTCAGTTGAATTTGATTACTACTAATACTGTGCTGTATGTAAGTAAATATCAATGTGATTTTTTTTTTGACTGTCATTCTTTCCTATTTAAATAATAGCTGATTGAGCTGTATGGTAAGATTCACTCTTTTTGCAGGTCAGGAGTTCAGTATTTTAACATTTATTGACATCTCCGTCGTATACGGTTACTTTAGCTGTCTTCTTTTTTTTTTTTTCCTTGTGAAAACTTTCCAAAGGACTTGTTACCCATTACGGTATGCAAATGATATAGCTGAATTGTTGCTCCTTTCATTTCGAAACTAAGGGAGCAACATTATTTCAACAGGTCAACTGGCCAAACAGGATACTAATAATTATTGTCTTTGCGTCACTAGTTGACACTATTAAGAACATACTGTTATTATTTTGATCATATGGTATTAGTCAGTATAAAATATATTTAGATAATGTGTTATTGTAGGGAGAGTGTGCTAATTATTATTCATTAAATTAAAGTCAGACGTCATGTAAAGGCAAGGTATTAGTAATGGTAAATGGAGGACCATTGTTTGTCAGCATAGTGGATGCATATGACTAGATGAGCATTGGTGTTAACAAGACATGTTCACTGTGTTATAATGGAACAGATAATGCAGCTGTTAAGATTTTAAAGAGAACCTGTCAGCCATTTTTGACAAGTTTTTAAAGGGAACCTGTCATCAAGTGTTTTCTGGCTCGGATTCTGATCCATTAGTTTGTAGAGTGAAAATGAACAACTGCCTTCAGTCTGCTATAAGTGAGTACCTCTCAACTTTCTGAGATGAGAACAGATGAGGACACAGAGACATTAAAGCAGTATGTAGGCAAAGGGCATGCCCCAATTTATAAGGGCCATGAGGAAGAAATACCCACAAAATGACTGATTAAGCACACAGGTTCTTATTTCCACTATTGCCTTCACATTATACCAGCCTTTCAAAATAACAAATGCAATATTTTAAAGTTTGGATGAAAGGTCTTGTATAACCCTCTGGTAGTTAAATAATAATTTTTTATAGAGCACTAAAAAATGATTCAACTGAGGAGGAAAGAGCGACAAATTGATTTAGTTCCAAAAGAGGAACAGTCTTGCTGCATTAAGGGCATTTGTAACTAAGCAGCTCTAAGGCATCTCAGAACTACATATGGAACCCAAACCAATGGTTGACAACCATGACTTAAAATACATTGAAATGATGTATCCTTAGCCAATGAAAACTGTGCCCATTATTAGTGTCTATAACACTTGTTTTTATCATCTATATCTGCTGGAGCTAGAATATGTGTTTATCAAATAAAAAGTTACATTTAAGAGTTGCAATATAAATGTGACTATTTTTGTAGAAATAGCTACATGTCTATAACATAAAAATAGGAAATGAAAGCTTGCTTGATGATCAAAAGCTCCACGGAATTAGAAAAAGGTCAATTGCAGTGTTTTTTTCCTTCCAAATACTGCATCTGGTTAAATGATACCGTCAACCTAAATTTATTATTCCCAAATAAAATATAGCAGTGTCTCTTTTGCTTTGTTCTTCAATATACAGTATAAGCATCTCATTTTGCAATGCTAAACTACCAATTAATGTTAAAAGTTTAAAACAGAAAAAAAAAAAAAAAGAAAAATAATTTAGTAGGATTCTGACCCAGATAATGCACTTCCTTCATTTAAATTATACTTGCCTATTTGAACATACATATGTAACCAAATACAAGGAACTAGACATTTTGAATTACATTCTAGAATTAAATAATTATTACAGAAGTTTATTATCTACATATCTACATCTACATAAAAAAAATTTTAAATGAAGAACCATTGATTTGGGAATTGCAGCTTATTGCCATTTTAACTTCTTGATTATTTTTGCAGTGGGAAAGCAACTAATATGGAGCCAAGGCCTAGAGACCCTTAATATTTTCAGGGTTATTCACAAAAGGGTGAAGAGTTTGGAGGAGGCAGGAGAAGTGAACAATCTAGGACAGCATAGCTGAACTGGAAAGTGAGCTCATTTGGAGAATTTTTCCAAATCAGCTATTTTGTCCTAGATTGTTAATTTCTCCTGTCTTCTTCAAACCCATCACCCTGTTTGTGTCTACTCTCAATCCCCTACAAATAAAGATTAGAAAAACAGGAGACCTGCACTACTAATAAATAAGAAATACATGACTGAGTGATTTCAGCAAAAAATGTGGAACTGTTCAAGACACTTTTGGACGATTTTTTAAGGGACCGTAATATACAGGGGTACAAGTACTCCTAAGAATGAGATCCTATAGGTTGGACTTGATGGACTAATGTCTTTATTCAACCTCAAATACTATGTAACTATGTAACTATGACAAGAGAGCTAAGAACCAATATGGATTATAAAAACATATTTTTAAGACATTGAACAGTGTCTAACCCCTTGGATCCATACATACATACATACATTTGTATATGATAGTAATTCAGTGTATACCGTATATACTCGAGTATAAGCCGTCCCGAATATAAGCAAAATTTAAATAACGCTTTTAATCTTTTTATATTATAAATTAATTTAGTGATATTTAGTCATAATTAGGTTTTACAGTATTTACACGTTTATACTCTCTTTATTTATAATATGTGTGCTTGTGTGGAGTTAGTCGTAGTCTCTGCTCTTTTAATATTATAACCTCTGTATTTCATTATGCTAAATTACAATAAAGTTTATGTAGAGCAGACTAGGTGGTGGCAATTGTTATGCTTGGCAATCTATCCATTGGTTTTTGGGATAGATGTTTGTAGCTACCACCTTATCCAGCCTTGATGCATATTTGTAAACACCAGTCTCTTGATGCTTGCAGTAGGCAATCAAATGTGCACCTGTCAGTGATGATGCCACTGCTGCATTGAATACTCTCTAAACTGAGTCTGGAGAGTTGGCATCTGATCACCTGGATTGCAAAGTGAGTCAGTTAGGACCACTGCTCCTGTCAGCCAGCTCATTAATCAATTGGATCATGAGTACATGGATGAGACCATAGGATTGTGCAGATAAGCTCTGTTCCCTTCCAGTTGCCGCCCATTGCTGTGGTCTGGTACCTCAGTCTGGTAATGCAGCTGTTACAAAATGACCTTCATATCAAACAGTCTGTCCCAGATGCTGCTGGAGCTGCTGTTTTTATTGTACTGGCAGAGGTGGTGCAATAATTATTAGGAGTCTCGTCCTCAAGGATAGCGATGGTAGCCATCTGTTCTGGAAAACCTGCTGCAAACTGTGGACTATGGCTTGAAAACTTCAAAAGCCAGAATTCCCCATATTTTGCTTTGAAAGTTGTGACAGAATGACTACCCAGTAGTTGTTCCTATTTTTCATGTCCACAGCACTGCTGTCAGCGCTAGCTAGGCTGCATGAACCCAAAAAGGTTCTACATCCCCACTTACTTCTTACACGTATAATCAATTAATTAATCCCTGTTGCAACTTGTAGGACAGGAGAGGTAATCAGCCAACAATTTAATCTGCTTGGTTTGGATTGTTGGCCCTACTGCTGCTTTGAGAGAAATTTCTGAACAGCTTGTGCATGTCTTTCTGCTGCCCCTAATGATACATTAAGTGCTGCTAGTGTTACCCTTCCTATTGACCTTTCTACCACCACCTCTACATATACTTGGGCAAAAGTAGGATGGCATCAGCGCTAGAGTGTTGTTTGTTGTCACAGCCATGTCCAAATCCACATTTCTTTCTAGATTATTCCTCTTCCATTTAATTGATGTATTTTCAGGCATGTTATCACAATGTAGAAAACAATCTTAAAACCCATGCTGACCCGTTTTGTTTTTCTGCTGTATGTTTTTGCCAAAAATATCCTCCACAAGGTTAAGCAGCACCTTGAGACAATTAGGTCCAGAATATGTATCACTCCTTCACTCCGAGCAAACAACTGCAAACGTGTAAGTAGATGTGCTGAGAGGTGCAGCTCTGTTTATTTATACGTCCAAAACTCCCAAGCCTACACTGTTCTGGGTGAGGATCAGACTTCATTCTTCTCATGCTGACAGTCTCTTTTACCCGATGTTCCAAGGAAATTACAGCCATACAAGTTTCAACAGAGCTTTCCTCCACACAGTCCACTGTCTCACTCCAGATCACTCAATGGGAAGCCCTTTGACATCATCATGTTCTCTTCTGATCACATGATCCTCAGTACTTCCAACTGTCAGAACCACGAACCACTCTCAGAGATACCACTGCTGGCTGCAGGATAGCAAAAACACAGATGGCACTGACAAAGGTCAAACAACTTATTGCACTCACAAGGCTAGGCTTCAAAAAGCATGCAATAGTTTAAACAGCAGTCCCCTTTACCCCTGTGCATAGACTAGTGGTAATAAGTTGTCCACCTAGCCTTGTATCTATAAAGAAAAAAACCCCATAAACTTAATTGTCAGAAAAAAAAGCAATCTGCTTGTGATTTGAGTGTACTTGTCCTAGCAACAGACTCCACTGTGACAGCTTCAGAAATACATTTGGCCTGGGGTGTGTCAAGCTAAATCACCTCTGCTAACTAGCTTCTGTTAGAAGTAGCCTAATCTGCTGAAGGTTGGGAGCGAGCCATCAAATATGTGCACGCATGGATAAAAAATGGTTTTGGACACATACCAAAACTGTTGCAGAGTTCGGTCTCCAGTAAATTTTACTGAATTGGTGTCACATGGCCAAAAGTGCTTAATGTCATTCTTTGGTAACACCTGCATTAGTTGGTAATATATCAGCAAGGATCATGATGACAGATCATATACAAAAGGATAAGTGGCAGGATAAACTGCCCTTAATGGTGAAAAATGTTAAAGGAACACTAGAAAAGTTAGGCGTTGTATTTGCCTTATTTACAATTTCACTAAAGCTGGTCTAAAGCCTTTAGCGTTTTCCTTTCATAGTTATAACTATTTTCAAGACACATTGCATGCCTTAAAAGAAATTGAATCTAAGTAGTAAATACAACAGAGAAGTTGGATTTCTCATGCACGCTTGGCAGTACTGGGCAAGGGGACTGAGCAGGGCTTTTACGCCATTTCACTAAGCCCCTGCAAATGCAGTAATGTGCTTTCAATTTGTCGGCTAGAGACATGGCCTTTCATTGATTAGTTCTATTGACAGATCCAGTACGTCAGCAAGGTTGACATCTCTGTAGTTATTTTACTACAAAAAATAGAGCGTGTCACCCTATTCCGGAGATATCTTACTAATCTATATGAATATAGGAGTTGAGAAAATATGTCCGTACGAACCCATATCTCATGTATTTTCATGTATGTTATTTAAACTTATTATATACGTTAATATTAAACTTTAGCATTACTTGTTTGTAGAATAAATTATGTCTAGATTTAGACTGGGTGTCTTAAATTGCCAGTTTAGCATCCCTATAAATGTCCTCTCTTCCTCAAGTGCTACGAATGTCTTTCCAAAAAGTAATAAATCCAGAGAAATACAGCAATACAAATGATCTTTCTGGGTGGGGTATAATTATATTTCACGCAATGTGCTTGACCAGTATAGAAGCTATAAACCTTTGTTTTATCTAAAAATGGGAAAATAGGGAACGTGTACATCCTCTTTAGAAGATGGTGGTTTTGCTGCCACTTGTTTTGAAACGGAGCCAGCAATTATTTTACTGTCAGGGTATACACAGGTAAATTATGGGAGCTAGCATATTGCTGTCTGTAAGTTAAAAATGAGAAAGCCCTAGGGCTTTAATTTTTTTATTCACTATAGGCTAAAACTGATTTACTGAAGGTGGAAACCTGTAAACCAAGCAACCAAATGCAAATGGTCTTGCAGTGCAATTAAGGGAGATTTACTAAATGCACATGCAGGTGCTGGTTTGTTTATGCACACGTGATGGCACCAAGCTATAATTTGTATCTCCATTAGTATAGCTACCTATTTTTGGTCATTGACCTAACTATTCACTGGAGCAGGCAAAGCACGAACTGTTAAAATAAATAATTAATATAACAGCATTAATTAAGTCTGCCTAAAAAGGTGTAAATAATTGACTTTTTAGCATAATTTTTTCCATATACTTTGTTCTTATTGTAAATGTTCAAACTTATTATTTCTTAATGCCCCCCCAATACACCATCCACCACATGTGCATTGTATTGCATCACATTGCATGGTAACCTATTACCATGCAATACGGTGCCAGACTCCCATTTTTCAGTGGACCATTTTTGCTATTTTTAACTTTTGTGCAATTGTTCACTTACACCTTCGAAATTTGACCCCTCCCCCCCCCCCACCATATATTTTAAGAAAGTACAATGCCTGTAGAATGAAAAGATGGTGATACTGATTTTGTATTTTTTGTCGTACAAAAAAAAGATAAAGCTGTATTAATGCTAATAAATTATACAAATTTGTAAAGTTTAAAAAGGTGCCTTTTTGGAAAAGGCGAAAATCAATGCAAACATGTAAATAAGTGGCTTAAAGTGTATGCCAAAAAATTTTGTTTGCTACACATACACTTTAAGCTAAAAACCTTGAGGCTAGCTTCACACCTATGCATGGTGGTAATTCACAATTCATTTTGAATGGCAGCCCAACGTACCTTGCCAGCACAAATGTGAGTACCCACTGGCACTCGCCTTTCCAGTGATCCCTCACTGCTCCATCCTTCATTGCAGTCGCTACTGAAATACCCGGTGTTGGCATCTAGAGGGAGCAATGACATCACTTCTTAATGACTGGCCCCTAGACCAGACCACTGTCACATAGAAGGAAGTTTTATGTTCTGCCATATTTGAAGGCAGGACAATGTGCGATCACTAAGTGATGAGTATTAGTGAATCAGGAAAGGGGGGAGGGGGCTTTTCACAGTCACTCTATCATTTTGCCTTGAATGGGACCCTAATGACCAAATCAAACTTGTGTTTTGAGTTAATGTGTGGTAAAACACAGGATTTATTGTATGTTACTGCAGTGAACAGCAACATGTACCACAGTACATTGCTGTGCCATTTCATTTGAATGGCATCCCAACAATCCGGTAATAAAATAATGACCAATGAAACATACGTATCTTGCTGCATTGCAATGCCATTCATTTTGAAAATTAACTTTGAATGGCACCCCAATGCACTGCATTGAATTGCTGCGACACATAGCAATAAAAAATAGGTCATGTGCATTTACAAGCAAGTTGGGGTACATACAGTACTTTGTTTTGGTTTTCTTCTTCTAATTACTATTACAAGAGCTGTACTTATTCTTAAAATCTACCATTGCTGGACTTCTGGTGTCATGAATAAATGTGCCAATAAAATTGCACCATGTTTAAGTGCATTTCACAACTTATATACTAACATTTCCAT
The DNA here is from genome assembly GCF_000935625.1 of Nanorana parkeri. Taxonomy (NCBI): domain Eukaryota; kingdom Metazoa; phylum Chordata; class Amphibia; order Anura; family Dicroglossidae; genus Nanorana; species Nanorana parkeri. Next base: position 21,739 of record NW_017307819.1, read on the forward strand.
GGAAAGTGTGTATATAAAACAAAGTCGATATACAGCACCTTAGAAACTCCCACACCCTGTAGAACACATATTTAACATATCTGTCTAAATAACTGACCTGCCTGATCGTCATAGACTTAATTTGATATATATGAAAATAATAATATGCCCTATTCTGTTAGTCATTAGGTTTCCCTACTCCTCCTATATCTTGAGTACAGAAATCTTGTGACTACACAGAGGTCTGTGAACTTTGGATGTTGCACTAAAGTTGTGTAAAGACACCAAGGACAAAAGTGGCCAATCAAGCTTCAATGAAATGAACAATAATTACTGCTATTATGGCTCTATAAAGGCCATCTAATTATTTCAGCACTGGGTGGACAACAAAATGTACGGTAAACAATTGTACACATCTCTGTTGCAACATAAGGGAGAAGTCACTTCCCACCCCCTCCTCCTTTAATGTTACTCCATCAATGTGGCTGGTAGAGATGAGCGAACTTCTGAAAATGTTAAACCTCTGAGCCTTCCAAAAAAAAACCTAAACCACTTCCTTTAAAAATGATACTAGCAGGGGCGTGTCCTGGACATGGCGGAGTGAGGCAGCACTTCACGTGAGCTCCATGCAGTATCCCCGGGACGGCGGAATAGAAGACGATTTACCGCAGATTTTACCCCATGTCAGTTGCTGGACATATGCTCACCGCTGGTAGAGGTCACCGACAGACGGATCTCCTCGATGAATTCTCGCGGGCAGGAGGTGATAGCTCGGTGCGGCCGGACCCCAATATGGCGACCACCCGCTCGGCGGCCTCCATAGCGTCCTCTTCTAAGAAGATCCCGAAGTCGCTCCAGATGACGGCCCCTGCATTGGTGAGTCGTACAAGCCCGCCACTCTCGCCCATCTGCACTCCGCTCCTGCTCGATGAGGCGTCTCAACCGGGATCGGGTGAGTCCGTAGTAGGCCTCATGACAGACGGGGACAACGACTGGAGGGCCTTCCTGCCACAACTTTCCACCAAGAGGGACTTAGATGGCATGGCCTCTAAGATAGTGGAGGCCCTCAGGCAGGAACTCCAGGAGGTGAAACAGCACCTCACCACCCTTGATGGCCGAGTCGCCTCGGTCGAAGTGGCAACCAACTCCCTGCAAGGGCGAGTAGAGGCTCTAGAGGCAGGCCAGGCCGCGCACCAGCAGCATATCACCTCCATCTATCTACAAGTTGATGACAGCGAAAATAGGAATCACAGAAACAACCTACCCCTTAAGGGGATACCGGAGGCGACTGCGGGGGTGGACCTGAGATCCTCTGTTGTGGCCATCCTCAACCATTATTTAGACAAGCCGCCCACTGCGGAGCTGGAGCTGGATCGCGTGCATAGAGAGCAGGGGGCCCGTACACTGCCCTCGGGAGCCCCAAGAGATGTCCTCTGCAGGGTCCACTTTTATGCTATAAAGGAGGAGATTCTCCGCAGAGCTTGGAACAAAGGCCCATTGGACTTCGACGGAGCGAGGGTCCAAATTTTGCCGGATCTTTCCCGCCATACCCTGCGTATGCGCCGTATCCTGAGGCCGGTGCTGGAAGTGATCAGAACAGCAGGCGCTACTTATCGCTGGGGCCATCCCTTTCATCTTATTGTTTCCCGGGAGAATCGGATCTTTCACTTACATGACCCCACGCAGTTGCAGGCCCTCTTTACGTTCCTGGAGTCGGATGTGGTTCCTGTGCCGAACTGGCTGGATTTCTCGATGGATCGACCTGGACCGAGCCCTGCAACACCTAGACCAGTGAGGGGATCCCGCCCCCACCAGCGCTCCTATCTCCGGGGTACCCCGTCCAGCAGTAGAGACGCAGGGGAGCCGTGAGTATCCAGAACTGCCCGCCCTCCCTGATCCAAGTGTGGATGCCACATGACTACCCCGTGGCTTGACTCTATCTAGGATTCTTTTCCGGCGGATTCCGTGGACTGACTTGTGTCCCGGTGGGACACGCAGGGCTCTGTTGTATCCTTGATCTTTGTATGCCTTAGAAAAGGGGGGGGTGATGGCGGAGGAGGGTCAGCAACACACAGAGTTAAAATGTACAGTGGACATCTTCCGCAGCTGGTCCTCTCCAGGTCATCCAAGTTTGGCGTACCTGGCCCTGCTGAGTTGCAGTCATTTGTTATGCATGTTATGTTCTCATCCTTAGAGCTGTCCTCCCCCGGGTGGCGTGGGCTGGGCCCGGGTTGTGACACCGACCGGGGGTCAAGTAGCATGCCGGCAATACCCCGACTTGCGGGAGCGGCTGCGTGGAACCTTTGGTTCGGGTGGACCCACCTCGGTCGGTCTTGCGGGGCTCGGGCCTGGCCGGCGGTTCCCGGGTCAGGATGCTACCGATTGCTAGTCTTACAAGATGGATATGTATATGTCTTGCGGTCAGGTGTGGTTCTTTTGGCCGTCCCGGCCATACCTAGCATGGCTCCGTTGTAAGTCTTCCTTGTTTAATTACATTTGTTGCAAAGTTTTGAGTGTTATAAGATTTATCTTATTGTTGCCTTACTGTTCTGCCATTTGTCATTACCTAGTGACACGTAGGTGCTGCTAGGTCCCCCAATAGGTCATCTCCTACCCTCAGAGAGGGGGGAGGTGTGTCAAATCAAAGTCAACCCGTAGCTGGGTTTGATAGTTGGTATCACCCACAGGAATTATTTCTCCTGATCTCAAGGGTCTTCCCATAGGGCTCTCTCATATAGCTCCCCTTTTACATTCTTGCCCCGCTGTCCTCTCTAGCCCCACTTTCTGGTCTTTACTGCCTACCTCCCTATACATCTATCCCTTGCGGCCCCTGTCCCCCTCCCCCCCACCAGCCATGGTGGTTCAGGTAGGCTCTGCCCCAGGGGGGAATACGGAGGAGGTAATTAGATTCACGTCGCTTAATGTCAGGGGCCTGAATGTACCCGAGAAGCGCTCCCATCTCCTGGCGGATCTGAGACGATCCCGCTCACAAGTGGTATTCCTACAGGAGACCCATTTTAAAACCCAACAGGTCCCTCGACTCCATAACCGGGATTACCCGGTGGCGTACCACTCCTCTTCCCCGTTATCAAAATCCAAAGGGGTGAGCATTCTGTTGGCACGGTCGCTACCTTGGACTCTGTTGGACCTCCGACAGGACCCGGAGGGTAGATTTCTTCTCGCCAAGGGCAGGATTGGGGACAAGGTACTTACCCTAGCCAATGTGTATCTTCCCAACTCGGACCAACTAACCTTCCTGAGACACCTAGTGTCCGTAATAATGGCCTTCTCAGAGGGTTCCCTGATTTTGGGAGGTGACATGAACTTTGCACAGGACCCACTAGTGGATGTTTCTAGGGGTGCGTCACACCTCTCCTATGCGTACCTGAAGAAGCTAAAGGCAGAGCTTCAGGGGTTACGCTTGGTAGATGCATGGCGGTTTCTACATCCCGAAGCTAGAGACTACACTTTCTATTCTCAAGTTCATCAGATATACTCTAGGATAGACGTTTTCTTTGTGAGCCATCAGGCCTTGCCGTTCCTGCGGTCAGCCGCCATAGATACTATACTCTTGTCGGATCATGCCCCTATTCATATGGACATGGTCATAGGACCCCAGCATTCCCCAATGTCATCCTGGCGCTTGAATGAATCTCTCATTCAGGACCCGGGGATCAAGGCAGAGGTGGAAGGTGCCATTAGATCCTTCTTCATCTCCAACTCCGAGTCGGGGCCCAGCCCTTCGATGGTATGGGAGGCCCACAAGTGTGTGGTCAGGGGGATTCTCATACGTCATGGAGCTCGACGCAAGAGGGAAAGGGCTGAACAGATTTCTACTTTGACAGACCGAATCTACAGACTGGAGGCGTCCCACAAACGCTCTTTAGCACAGTCTTCCCAGTTAGATCTCCAACAGGCACGGACTGAGTTGAATGCCCTGCTATACCAGCGCACCAAACAACACTTAGTGACATGTAAACGTACCTTCTACGAATACTCCAACAAACCCGGCAGACTCTTGGCGAGAGCGTTGGGGGGTTTGCGGTCGAAAATGTATATCCCCCACATCAACTCCAGGTCGGGTACCAAACTGTCATTGTCAAGGGATATGGCTGCGGAATTTGAGGATTTTTATGCCCACTTATACAACCTGAACCCCAGCCAGTCCCAGGTAGACGTAGCGGGCCGCTGTCCCTTAATAGAGACCTACCTGTTGCGATCGGGTATGCCTACCCTGCCCTCGCACGTGTGTGATCTCATGGAGGTACCACTATCGGTGGAAGAGTGGAATATTGCCCTCAAACAGTCGAAGCCTAGGAGGGCTCCAGGTCCGGACGGGTTCACCCTGTTGTACTTTAAATCCTTTGGGCACCTACTCTCCAAACATTTTTTGGAAGCTTATAATGCCCTTTCACAAGGGGGTGCCTTACCGACTGATGCCCTTCGAGCGCACATCACGGTGATCCCGAAACCGGACAGGGACCCCTCCCTCTGTGCCAACTATCGGCCGATAGCACTGTTGAATACAGATCTAAAAATCTACGCAAAAATACTGGCAAATAGGCTTCTCCCATATATACCCAACCTCATCCATTCCGACCAAGTCGGATTCGTGCCTGCCCGTGAAGCACGAGACAATACAGGGTTCTTAATGTGATTAATTCGGCCCGAAGGCGCTCGTGCCCTCTTATGCTCCTCTCCATCGATGCCGAGAAGGCGTTCGATCAGGTTGACTGGCATTTCCTCAAGTCTACGCTCCAACATCTAGGACTGGGGACACGTATGCGGTCATGGATTATGGCCACCCATCGCCCATGACACCGGTAATAGGGGACCCCGACTTCCCCCCAGGCCTAGAGAGTGGTCGCGTTCGCAGACTAATCAAGGTTGGTAAGTTCCGTCTCTATGACTTTATATTGGAAGGGACATGGATGTCGCTCGACTCCATACGACATTTGACCTGCCCGGGGCTGGATGTATGGAGTGCGCAGCAGATCCGCCATTTTCTGGTCTCTGTGCCCGGGCTGAGTCCATTTGTCATCAAGGGGCCCCAGTTCGCCATGCCCTCTCTTGGCTGTATAGACAACTCTGCTCGCCTCCACAGTCGTATTGCCCTCCGTTCCTTGAGAAATGGGAATCTGAGTTGGGAAGATCCTTCACTGAGCTTCAAAGGGGTACAATACTGTCCTTGGCCCATAGATCCTCCATAGCGTGCAAATTCCAGGAACAGGGATACAAGATTGTTTCACGCTGGTATAGAGTCCCGTATATCCTAAACAAAATGAACAGCTCGATCCCCTCAACATGTTGGAGATGTGAACAGGCTCAGGGTACCATGCTACACGTATTTTGGCAGTGCCCTGGCCTTCGTTCATTTTGGATGGGTGTGAGGGAGACGATCAACCGGCTGGTGATCGAGGCCCTACCAGATGACCCGGCGGTATGTTTGTTACATATGACCCCTCTTACGGTTAAACGCTACAAAAAATCCCTGACAAAACATCTGTTAAATGCGGCGAGGTCCTGTATACCTCTGTTGTGGAGACAATCCAGCCCTCCCACGTTGAGACTATGGTTCTCCATTGTTGATGAGATATGGCGTATGGAGGACCTAACTGCATCCATTCATAATACAGAAGAGAGGTTTCGTACAATCTGGAGACCGTGGTCCCATTTCACAACGACCTCTGCATATCTCTCGGTAATGAACCCGAACACCCCTGCCCTACCAGCTGCGCCATGAGCTTCTAATCCCCATCCCCTCCTTCTCCCCCTCTTCTTCCTTTCCTTCTGACCTCTATGTGTTTTAGACCCTTCTGAAGTTGTCCTGTCCGGGTGATACCCCCCGAACTGGGAACCTGCCCACTCTCTTACACCAGATGTGACTATGGAAGCTCAACATAGGACTAGCACTAACATACAGAGTGGGAGAGGTGGGTACGTCCCACACAATGATCAGTATTTATAAGTTGTTTGCTTAAACAGTCGATACTTTTCATTCTCGAGACCATGTTTACAGCATATATCTGATTATAGGTATATATAGACGTAGCATTATTCCAAGCCGACATGTGATATGGATCTCTATGTTATCCTATGAGACTGCTTATGTTTAAAATGTTAATATTTGCGCTGTAATACGTTCTCTATGCTCGGTATTCATGTATCTTTCTGTTATTTGTAACAATAAACACAGAATTAAAAAAAAAATGATATTAGCAATACTAAGATAGAAGGGTGGGACCTGGTGGTACAGGCAGCTAAGCTGCGGGTGATCAGGCATTAGCTGTACCTGACATAAGGCAGAAACATCCTTTGGAGCTGGTAATTTCCCTTCTCTTTGCTGCTCTTTCTTTGAAATCCTCATGTCTTCTCATGCTTGGGGAGAACTTCCCTTTGCAGCTGAGTGCCTCTTCCTGTAGTGCTGGCCCGGTTGTGAACCTACACACAGACACCATGTAGCCATTCCAGAGACAAGGCAGTCTGCTGCAAAACAGAAGTTCTCCCCAAGCATGAGAAGACATGAGGATTTCAAAGAAAGAGCAGCAAAGAGAAGGGAAACAACCATGGATTACAGTAAGGCACACATTACAGTATTGTTTTATGTTAAAAAATCTGAGGGTTTAATGTCACTTTAAGTTAGCAAAATAGACATAAGGGGAAATAGTTGATTGGTAAATCAAGAAATACAATATGTAGATATGTAATTTTCATATAAGAATAAATACATATAGAGGGTCTTACTAGTATGATGGTTCCAGATTTTGGTAAAAAAAATAAAATAAATTATACTCCTAAAGAAAACCCTGAAACACTAAATTAAATAAGAAAATAAAGAATAAACAAAAAACCCAATAAAATAAATATAAACAATAAAAAAGGAGGTGGGCCCAGAGCAACTAGGAGGTACACAAGAATAGATAACCCACCAAACTACAATCCAATATAATTTAGCACAGCACAGCATAGCACTGTATAGAAACTAATTCTCTACACAGACTATCTGTAAACTACTCCAATACACACTGACAAATGGCTGCTGGGAACCCTTCCTTTTTATAATGAGGGGACTGGTTCATAACAATGCTCTCATTATTGAACCTTCTAAGTCAGCTGACCCTATTTACCATAAATTCCCAGGATTACAAACCTTGAATACGTAGTGTATGTCTCAAACCCATAGTAGCAGTGAACCAGAATCTAATCACTAACTGTTACACACATAATTGCTAAATAAAAATTGGCTTTAGGACTCTAAGGATAGGAACTCCCTCCATTCCCACCCACTTACTGCATTCCTAGAAATTTGAAAAAAAGAAATAGACGAGGACATGCTTCTTAATATAGGTGTGCAGACACGGGTGTTTGAGCACTGAGATATAATTGCCATGTGCATTGAGCGATAAAAGAAATTAGAAGGTATTTTAACTCTCCACCATCTACCAAAAACTGATGTATCGTTTTGGGGTGGACTGACCCTTTAATTCAGCACAGACACAGTGCTCTGTGCAAACAAAATTATAATAATGATTCTGGGCGATCTGCCACATCCTGTATTTGTTTATGGAAGTGTTTGTAGAACAATGTGGCCCTTATAGAAAATGACAGTTAAATAAAACACATTTGCTTTCATTTAGAAAGTATGCCAAGTGCAAAACTGTTCCTGCTAAGTTGTATTATATTTAGCTGGTACGAATGTAAAATGGCAGAATCTAATCATTTTCACTTTTTGTGATCTATAAAAATAATCAGACTTATTCATTAAGAAGTGAAAAGAATAATAGTAACATGTTGGACTCCATCTCAACCAATCAGATTGCACATACTGCTTTCCATTGTGAGTAAGCCCCAAATTGTTGGTTTTATGAACAATTTGAAATATGAAACATTATTGGTACAATAAAGTCCACATAGTCTACATAGGTATATGTGGCTAGGTCTTCTGGGTATACTCATCTTTGAGAATACCTCCACCAAATCAGTATGTATAAATATACATTGACAGAGTTATTCACTAAAGGGGGAAGAGTTTGGAGATGGCAGAAGTGAACAATCTAGGACAACTTAGCTGACCTCGAAAGTGAGCTGAATTGGAGAATTTTTCCAAATCAGCTATGTTGTCCTAGATTGGTCACTTCTCCCGCCTTCTCCAAACTCTTCACTGTTTAGTGAATAACCCTCTATGTGATTTTCATGTTGTCCAGAGTTGATCTTTGGCATTGACAACAATGGAGATATCTAGTAAGAGTAGTTTACATTTAAAAGAAAATGATATCACAGTTTTTCTCATTTTATTTGCCAGTCACCTTCTAAAGCATTGCATTATGAAACCAGTCATATAAATATTCTCCCTAGCCACATGCATGAAAAATACATGCTATATAATATGGTGAAGAATCTTGAGGTTTTTTTTGTAGATAGGAAACATTATAACAAATGATACTGAACATGATTGCCTTTCTTTCCCCTGTGCCCTTTGAGCAAATACACTATTTAGATAGATGAGGTGTAACGTCACAGCTGAAGTCTTAATCTTGCATACAGAAACACATGGTTCATGCCTTGCCATGGTCGTTCATCTTCTGAGTGGTCATCCTGGCTAAGTCATTACCTCTCTGGAGAAAAGTGGAATAATATCTATATTTGGAGTGTGTAATGACTAGAATTTCTAGGTGTTTGCTGGCCTGGATAACCATTTCAAATTACTTTGTTCTACAGTAATGACATAGAAAATGCACTACTGCTTGCTGATAACTACATAGTTCATAAGCTGCACTGTTAAGGTGAAAAAGTAACCCTGAGTTTAACTAAAAATACACTTTAATAGTGACCACACGTTAATGTAAGGTCTGAAATGCTTCAGAATCCTCTAACTGATAATGATTGAGGTCTTAGGCATCACGCAAATCCCATTCTTTTTACTCCTAAAAGGTATATTACCAGTGTCTAGCGACGCAGAATTGGGAAACAAAAGCTTCCTCTGCTCCCCACCCCAGCAATATGTAGAGGCTCCACATTGACAGCAGAAGGCTGATCATCTCTGATTAATGCTATCCAAGCCTTGATTTCCTTTTAATATACCTTCAGTTCTCTATTCATTGAAGCTGGAGACTAGGGCTTTTACTTCTGGTTTTTGGATATATACTTTGGGGGTATATTCCTATGCTATCCCAGGCTATGACTTTCTATTATACAGTATGACTGTGGTTCTCTGTGAAGTAGAGACAGGGGAAGCCATACTTATGAGGATGAAAATAAATGGCTTTCTGGTGACAACAAAAATGACAGGGACAGGCATTGGGGCATGCTATAAAACTGCTAGGGGTGAGTAAAAGGTGACCATTTAAACCACCCACAGAATGTTTGCCCCAGTCCCTGCCACTGTTCCTTGTTGGAGAGCTTGGTCTGCATGTAAACGTGGTGAGAAATATAATAAATAATAACCCTATACATTTATTAGTATATTATATCTTTTGCACTAGTACGTCTTTAAAGGAGATGTATTGGGAGAGTAAAATGTACTCTTACCAACACTTAGAGATGGCGCGTGACACTTCAGGTTTTACATGTCGGATCTATAGATCGAGAGCTGAGCGATCACGGACCGCTGATCACTCAGCTATTGGTCTTTTCCCTGCAGAGAGTAGTGACTGTCAGTCACGGCTCCCCACAGTGATTCCCCTTCCCCTCCCCGTTTTTCCAGTGCTCATCAGAGGAACATACAAGGGAGGGTAAGGGCACAGCCGGTTCTTCGTCCAGAGAGGCAGAGCCGGCTGTCAGCCAGGCAGTGGGGTTGATCTTGACAATATTGCCAGGATCGTTCCTGGCTGCAGCGCGGCTCTGTGCTGTCAGCAAATAGCAGGCAGTAGCCCTCTAGATGGTGACTTTGGGTCACGTGAATAAATCAGTAAATGTACTCCTTTGACCCAAAAGAGGACTAAAGCCTGATTTAATTCCCTTTTAAATTGTGAGTTGGTGAATGTGCTTCCATGTGTCTAGCTTTGTACACTTGCTCTAAAGGGATTGGAATACAATGCGGTATTACTGGTAGCCTGAATGCTAGAACCTTGCATTCATCTTGTATTCATACTGTGGATATTTATTTTCTTTACCGCTAAGTAATTTTATTATTAGCACAGTCTGGATTGGATCAAATCCTTCTTGTGACGACCATTCTGGGGGATACTATACAAGTGGAGGCTTCTGATGACCCCCATTACTCCAGGATCAGCTGGGGTCATTGGAAGTCTTACCTTGCATCACAAAGTCTGTGTGCTGGTCTTTTTCATAAAATTTTGTTTCCACTTTATCATTATGGAGTGTAAGTTAATGAGGAAAAAAAAAGAATTTAGGCTGTAGTATCAGGCTGCAACATAGCAAAATTGAAAAAAGTGAAGGGGGTGTGAATACTTTCTGAATACACTATATATGAGGTTCGCTCAATAGTTGATATTAATTAAGTGAATGCTAGCGTCACCATGTGACAGACAGGACAGTCAAAGAAAATGGCGGAAGCATGGTTGTCGTTCGTTTGTGGAGCGCAAGACCATTTTGAAGTGGTATTTGAAATTCGAAAACGTTGTGGAAGTAAAACGACAATGGAGGCGTGAGTATGCAAAAGAACCTCCAACACTCCTAACAACTGCCCGCATTCGTGATAAGAGAAGAAATTAAAATGGAATACGCAGCAATACAATGGACACTATGGTCAACGTTGCTCAAGCAGTAGTGTGCCATAATCAGAAGTGTCTGGACGCTGATATTAACCACTTTGAGCACCTCATGTAATTGCAGAAGTGAAACGTGACTTGTATTCATCTTGTGCTATCAGTATATATTGTGTATAACAATTTTAAAACAGTTTTTCTATTATTAAAGTGTGTATTCGTTTTTTTGGCACCCATTGTATATTAATGGTGTATTTAGTTATTTGACAGGAGTTTAGCTTTAACAAGCAGGTGCAACTGGATTTTTTTTTACAATAAATATGAATTAATTACAGTTTGCAGTCTCAACATCGTTATAGCAAGCTCTGCTGCAATATAATCGGTATCTAAAAATATGTGTTAGGCGATGCAGTTTGGGTCTGTGGATATGAAAATGAATATTTTAATCATAAATCCTAAGTATCCCGCTTTGGCCATTAGAAATGTGTCACAGCTGCGTATGCTGAATATAAAATGAAATGGAAATATGATGGCGTCCAGCCTGCTATGGAAACTAATAGAGCTAAGATACGTTTTTTTCTCATTTATACAGCCTTTCAATGAACTAATATGTAAAATGCTTCTGAAGGGGTTAAAATTGATGTTGCAAATTTTTCAGCTTGTCTCGTTTAATAGATTAAAATGACAAATTAAATTTCTTGTCAACTATGTTGTCATTATTAAAAGCATTTAAAATGATAATGGTTTCTCTGACATGCATATAAAATTCACACATAATGTTGCAATTCAAATCATGTGGGGACTGATTTACTATTCTTTTATGTTGTGACAGATATGGTAATACTGCTATTGCTATTGTGGACCTAATGTATTTGTCCCTACACTCCCTTAAAGGAGAACTATGGGGGTCAGTGCTTTTCCCCATAATTCTCCTAAGGGTCACGGGAGGACTAAACTAGCATCCTCCCGTGACCCAAACCTCAGTATATCGCGAGCTACAGCTCACTGTACACTGAGAGGCCGCAGCCGGGACGGATCTCGACATTACTGTCGAGATCCACCCAGCTTGGTGATGGACAGCTGGCTCTGCCTATCCTAGCCTTAAAATTGCGTGCGCATGCGGAACCTCAAAAAACGATATTACCCAAAATTGGCCATAGGCGACGCTTTAAAAGCTTTTACCACTCATCAGTTTAGTGTTATCAGTGATTGATGGCCCTAAAATGATTGCTCTCGCTGCGATGTTCGCGGCATCACCAGTGGACCCCTTTTGGACCCCAAAAGAAGCTGATGAAGCAGAGATCTGCTTCATCAGCTTCTTTTCTCTGCAGCCATTTTCTCTATAACAGCCATATGACTGACAGGTGAATGCGGAAGTGATGTAATACACATCAATCATG
>NW_017307819.1:34742-50535 GCF_000935625.1 Nanorana parkeri
TAGAACACCCCCTCTCCGTGCTGCCTTCATCTTTGAAACAATTATTTTAGATATACCAGGGTTTTATTTTTGTTCTAGTCACCTGACATCTGGAAAGTTTGATGACCTCCTGCTAGAGGGTAGGTCCATGACATCCAGCACTCACAGTTAGTGGGTTGAAGCACAATAGTTACCATTGCATGGCACAGCTTGAGCGGCTAGTTTGTGGGAGATGTCTCTAGAGATATGGTGAGCATTGCACCAAAACCATTTTCTTTTTGCAGGAAAATAAATTTTTTAAGCTGGAGTTGGGCTTAAAAATTATTTTTTAACACGCCAAACAAGATTAGTTACTTAAATGTGGCCATGATTTTACCTAATGTTATTTCTAATGAAGTAAGGCAATTTCGGTGGAGGATGTAAATTTGAAAAAAAAACCTGTAGAAATGTGTAGGGGGTTACTGCTGACCTTCTTCTGAATGACCTTCTTCTGAAATGAAAAAAACCCCAGAATTCCCCATCTGTACACTTGTCCTAATCAGTGACCCACAATGTACTGAAGCCATAACATCAGCATGACAGCCAGTAGCTTACATGTTCTCATGGAAGTCAGTATTGTCAGCTCATATATTATGCTTATGGCAGTACAATTATATAGAAGTTTGGGGAAAGCTAAAGTTGGAATCCATCATCTACAAATCCTGCCATCACTCATGCTTAGTTTGTCTCCCTTTAAGGCTCCCTTTACACCTAATTGTGAGCATAGCCAGGTAGTTCAAAGGCTTTTGTTGAGTGTTTGTGCTCATGTTTCTGGCCCCATACACTTTGAAATGGGGAAGCCTAAAAAACGAGAGTAATCACACATTTTTCAAGTGTTCTTTAGGTGCTCCAATTAAAGTCTATGAAGCTAAAATGGCTCCATATGACTGTGACAATGCTCAGGTGTGAACAGGGGCCGTTGAAAACAATGAGATTCCTCTTGTTGAACATTTTCACATTAGGAAAAGAAGCTACAAAACACCTTGGTGTGAATAAGGCATCAGGGAAATAGGGAAGTACTGCACAATCATGATTAACCTGATCAGTACAGGTGGATGTACAATGTGGAGTCAAAGAAAAATATTTAACCACTTGCTGACTGGGGTGCTTCCAGGCCATTTTTCAGTATTCAGCGCTGCGGTACTTTAACTGGCATTTATTCCGTCATGCAACGCTGTACTGAAATTAATTTTATACCATTTTTTGGGGACAGATAGAGCTTTCTTTTGGTGGTATTTAATCACCACTGCGGTTTTTATTTTTTACTATATAATGAAAAAAGTTACTGCATTCTGAAGAGGAGGAGGAGATCAAATGGAGCTCGTGTACTGAACTGCGTTTGAGCTGCTGTGCTGGTTCCGGGCTCACACCGGGCACAGCGGAGCTCGGGATAGCCAGCAGCGACTGCAACAGTGGGGGGCGCCCGAACTCTTGTATGTAAACAGCCATCGCTGGGATGTTTAAAAACGCCCACCCGCATTCAAGAAGCCGAGGACAGCAGGTGGTTAGAACGGCTGCCAAATCCTGTAATTTTGGTCGTTTCAGTTCACATCACAGGTAATCCAAGCTTTCTGGAAGACCATAGAACCATTCAATGTGGTCTACGCTGAAACAAGTGAGAATAAGCATCTTTCTTTATTGAATGATTCATAAAAGCAGAAATGACAAGACCAACTCCAGCCCTTCTAAAGACCACAAAGATTTCAGTATTACTATTGCCTCATTGCCACAGACTTTCTAACATCTTTAACGTTTACCTTAAACCGATGTTCAAGTTGGGGCCCTGCTAGCTCTTAGCTCGTTCACTTCAAACCTATGGTAAATTAACATTTTCTCAGGATGACATAAAGTCTGTTTTACTTGTGCAGCTCCATACTCCAGTGATCTGGTGAGCAGTTGTACTTTGCCACTAGAGAACTGAAGTAACTGGAGAGGGGTAACTGGAGAACTAATGGGGCTGATTCAATTGAGGAGTAAAGCAAGTTTGCTTTGCAGTTACTCTTCATTTATTTTAGGTGAAAATTCACTTTGCAAAGAATACCCAATCTTAAGCAAGGATAAAAAAAAAAATGGATTTGCACATTATTAGCTGATTGAAGTCAGTTCAACTTCACCTCAGTCACCAAGCTAAGTGAATTTTTCTCTTAGCTTATTGAATGAGTTGAACTTGTGCTGACTTCAGTCATCCAATAGTGTAGAACCAAAAATCCTTGCGCATGGATAGGTAATCACAGAAAAGAAGAATAATGTCACCAGCACACCGTTTTTGTAAATCAATAATCCATTTTAATGGCACATTGCCATCCAATACAAGCAATTTCGGGGCCGCAGGGGGTCCCCTTCATCAGGCTCAGAATGACACATCGGTAACAGATTCATCAACCTTATATAGGCATCAAACAGTGAGAATAAAAATAAACCACTTCCGTACAATAATGACATCACTGGATCAATTCCCGCCTTACCAGATTCAAATCTGAACTAACCCTGAGTATTGCAGCTGCGAGGCGCGAGGAGAAACCGGGCCGTTGCTTGGCCGGAGCGGATGGTTGCCAAGGCGATAGGACGCTATCACGGCCGCAAGCGCCGCCCATTTCTAGTGCGCATGTCTGTTGTAAGGAGCGCAGAGCGACTTCCGGCTTGCGTTCCATCGTAGCCACGTAACGGCCTGCGCATGCGTACCACGCACAAAGGCCGAGTATCAGAGGTGGAACGCGCAACGCCCCCAGCTTGCGTTTCAGTGACGGGTCAGCGCCTGCGCAGTGCTCTCCTGTGTAAAAACAGGGAATTTGGGCTGTCATAAAGCCCCAAGTACTGTCAGCGGGTGATAGGTTTGGTTTTAAATTGTAACGAGCAAAGGGGGATCACGCCTCAGGGTATAGAGAGACTCTCTATTTCCAGTGCCAGAACGCATTCAGTGAACAGACACAAAACAAACGTGAAAGTCATGGCAATACAGGCAAACAATGAGTATAGCTCAACACCGTATATAGAGTAAATTGTATAACAATTAGGAATCCATCGTTACTAAATAAAGTACAATAAAGAGATGGAGCTTCAACATCAAAGTCCAGGAGCTTAAACATATAGTCACTCCTATAGTTGCCATAATCAACCTGACAGGTGTCATATTTTTTCGTTTCATACGTGGGACAACAGTATATCTGAACACTCGTTTCATTTTATCGCTGTTAATCTCAAGAATTAAAGACCTGTCAATAGGTAAAGACCCTGTGTCGCTGAAGACAAAGGGTGAGAGAAATAATGGGTCCCGGTATAGAATTTTTTTTGGAAAGGTTGGGGTTGGTAGTGAGGGGGTGGGGATTGTTAAAAAGACTGCCGGTGGAGTTGCTCAGAGCTGCCAAACCAAGTGTGGCCCACTGAGAAATTAAACATATTGTTAAAAGGGATTCCTCCATTGGGAAAATCATTAATCGATTTGCTCATGGAATATATTGGTTATCTTTCATCCAGAAAACATGATAGTGAAAGATTTGAGTTGAGGCCCCTGGGTTGTACACAATCCAGTGTAAAGATCCAAAAGGCCTCCCTGCGGAGGAGCTGTTTAGCCCTGCCACCTCCCCTAGGATGTGCGTGTATCTGCTCGATGACCATGCCCCTAAGCTCATGGGTTTGGTGTCTGCTTTTAGCAAAATGCATTGCAACCGGTTTATTTATATCGAGTGTTTCGTTTTTTTGCATTTTATCCAGCGTGACCCTAATATCGCTTCTATGCTTTTGAAAGCGGCGTTTAAAGGGTCCAATCGTTTTGCCAATGTATACTAGCGAACAGGGACATTTTAACAGATAGACACAGTAGTCCGTGTCACAAGTGTAGAAGCCCCCAATGTTGTGCCGTTGGTAGTTGGTACGCTCAGTGTACCCGCAAATTTGGTATACGCTTTTGCCAGTGCTGTGTCAATAACAGATTGTGGATACCCTCTTTGGGCAAACCGTTCCGCCATCTGTTTTAATTATGATGTGCGGACCTCATCATGAGAGCAAATTCTCATAACTCTGAGGAACTGAGATATTGGCAGATTATTTTTAAGATGGTGGGGATGGGCACTATCATAGCGTAAGAGTGTGTTCCTGTCTGTGGGTTTAGTGTATACAGATGTGCTGATCATTCCATTGTCAATTCTAATTAGAACGTCAAGAAAGGAAATTTCTATATCAGAAATTGCAAGGTTAAACACAATCCCAGGAAACAAGCTATTGAGAAACTCAACAAAAACCGAGAATTCATATTCACTCCCTTTCCATATCAGAAAAATTTCATCAATATATCGAATCCAGTCAATCACATGCTCTGAATATAATGTGGAATTGTAGACGAAACATTCCTCTAGATGACCAATTAACAGGTTGGCAAAGGAGGGTGCTGCCGAGCTGCCCATTGCCGTACCCCGTATCTGCTTGAATGCTTTGATGTTGGATAACACAAAGTCAAGACATTCAACAATATAAGCAATCGGAATGTCATGTGTACCTTCTTTGCATAAGAAATGCTCTACTGCAGTAAGGCCTGCCCTGTTGGGGATGCAGGTGTACAATGATGAAATATCCATTGTAGCTAGTTTATGTTGTAATCCAACTGTATCATGTGTACGTAGTGTCCTCAGGAAATCACCCGTATCTTTTATAAAAGCGGGAGCTTGCGGACTAAGGGTTGGAGGAAGAAATCGACAAATTGTGCCACGGGTTGAGTAATTGAGTCAGTGCCCGAATCTATTGGATGATATACCAATGGATTAGTCCCTTTATGGATTTTGGGTAGCCCATACAAAACTGGTGTGCGTGCGTTTTCATTGATCAGAAAAGCAGCTACCTGTTCATCAATCCAACCATGGTTCTGTCCTATTTTGACCAAGGATGTCAATCCTTTTGCAATTGAACGCATTTTTTCATGCGTTGTGGGCTCATAGCTGGATGCATCGGCCAACAAGGTTTTGATGCCATTACTGTAATCCTCAATTCATTATTACAATGGCTCCGCCCTTATCTGCGGATTTAATTATGATGGTATTATCTTTATGTAGGGTTTCGAGGGCCTCCCGATCACATTTGGTCATATTGGTGTATGATCGGGTACAGGACTTGTCCTGTTTTACATCAAATTTGACTGTTTGGGTAAATGTCTCAATGGTGGAAAATTGGCCTGTGGGAACAAAGTTGCTTTTTGCCCTGAAGGGTAAGCCACTGCGTACCGTAGGGGGAAGCATGTTGAAATGTTGTTTAAGTTTCATTGTACGTTCATACTTAAACATGTCTATTTCAAACCCAAATGTATCAAAATATTTAGTTGCGCAGAAGGATAAGCCCTTAGCCAGTAAACTGCACTCACCCTTAGTCAGTAGTCGAGATGATAGGTTAATTACCGTTTTTTCCTCGGTGGACGTCCTTTGTTGTGGTAGGATCTTTTTTCCACGCCTCGTCCTCTTGCCACCCCTCCTGGATCTTCTGTGCCTGGTACCCTTCCTAAAGGAAAGATCTGATCGTTCTGTGTTGTCACTGGATTGGTCAAGAGGTTAGAGTCGCTGTCAGTGGAGGGGTTCTCAGTTGGTCGTTCGCTGCTAGAGCATGCTCCCCTTCTTTGGCGTTGCTGGAAGGTGGGTCTTCTTCGGAAGGTTCTGGGATGTCTTGAGGTGTTGCCTGTAAGCCAAGGATACACACGGTCGCCTTGGTAATCGAGATTAACCTGGCAGAATTTATCTCGTTTAATCTGCTTCTGCCGGTTGGTGTAGATTATAATATCCTCATCAATTTTCAAGAGATCTGCAGCACTTTTATCTCTATCCGTCTGCTTCTCATAGAATGTCGATTCGAGGGTTGCTAATTCTCTGCTGACTTGACAGAGCTGTACTTTCACCTCCTCAATTACCAGGAGCATAAAGTTTAATGAGTTTTGTGTGGCGATCCCGCACCACTTTTCACAAAATGGATAGGTAATCTTCATTTTGTTTACCTCATTCACTAAGATAGGTGGAAATTCACTTTGAAAGGTGAAAATTCACTTTAAACACAAACTTGCTTTACTCCTTGCTGTTGCTGATTGGTCTGCGTGGTTGCTGATCATGCAATCACCCTGATAAATTAATATTTGGTAGATGAATAAGGGTGAATTCACACCAGCAGCCTTGCTCAACCACCTGACCACTGGTGTGCATGTCCCTGAACAGTGTCCATGCGCTCAATTGAGCCGCATTGCGCTGTTTTTTTGTCACAAGTGACATTTCGTTCAGTTCTATGGGCACACTATGGTGTGATGTGGTTGTACCATGTCTCACAGCAGTGCACTTAAAAACAGTACTGCATGCTGGAACACAGTGGTATACAGCCCTTGGGGTACCAGTTGAATATCACTGAGATAGATCATTCATACAACATTTTGGAACAATGTTGATTTTTTTTTGTGTTTGAATACAAGACACTGAAGATAATTGTTCATAATGCTGCATCTGACCCTCAAATGAAATAAGGCATTATACTGTAAAATATATCTGATGCTTACAGACTTTGAGTAAACATTATCCGCAATTCATATTATCCTGTAAGGCAAAATGCATTTAGCAATCTGCAAAAACACTGATCCATAGTAGTCAATCTGAAATCATCTGTCATTATTCTGATTGCTCTAAAATCAATGATTAGATCTGGTTGGTCAGAAAGGTTTACCAGGCATTTGCACAGTGTCATTTCTGTTTGCATTGTCCTAATGAATAAGCCTATCTGCGCATACACAATAACATGCTCAAGCTCTGAATGGAGCAACAGACAAGTTAGTAAGGCATCAGCACCCAGCTATTCCTTAAATTGGAGGGTTCACACTCTCAGGCAAGGGTTATGTTTATGTTTAATACATGTGAAAATCCATGTAAAATTTAAAAGCAGTTAGATATTTGGCGTCACCAGAATCATAAATCCTGAAATCTCCTTTTATCAGCATATGCGTTAATCTTGCAGTTACAGATGGGTGAACCTGTCAAGATCTTGTTTCCTAAGCAATTACTATCAAAATGTGTCATTGTGTTGATTCTAGAACCAAATTAAAATTCCTTCTTGCTCCGTAATGGCATACATTGAACTTATTTAAAAATCACACACGGAGAATGCAATTTTCAAAGCAAATCGAAAGAGGAAATAATGTGATTGTTTAAACTAAAAAAGAACAGTGTGCATGTGCAGTTGTATATGAGTAGCAGACCTGTTTTCAGTAAAGCTTTGGTCCAGACAATTTGAAGGCTCAAAATGAGATAAAGGTGTGTTAATTCTGATTTTGTAAAATCACTGATGATTTTTCCTATGATGACTCATTCTTCCATTCTAAATAGATGTTTACGCCCTTCTCTCTTCTGATTTTGCTTTCACTTTTTCTTTCCAACAATTTTTATTAGTTTCTTTTTTTCCAAATAAAGTTTTATTGATTTACAAACATAGAAGACATTTCCACATACATTTATACAAACAGGTGGTGTCAGCTCGGAAGATACAAAACTGTATGACACTCGTTACAGGGACAAAAGTAATAGCGGTATTGCCGCTCAGCTATAGAAATCACAGTAGTACAATAAGTTGAAAACTACAGGTGATACATGCATGTTCTTGACAGGTGAAATAGTGTTTGTATATCAGGTGTAGTTTCCAACATCAGGGCTCTGGTGTGCTGCATCCCTCTACTATGGTGTGTGTGGAGAAGGCTCCACCGTTATATGATATGCCGTGCGCTTAATATATGAAGCTCAAAGCTCTACCCGTAAAGGCGCCGGTAGCGCTCAAGCGTGTTGAGAGGTGGCATGCATGTTGATCAGGGCATACCCAGTGACTGCCCCCAATACGGGCATCCGAGTGTGTCAAACTGCGACACCCTACATGACTAACTGACAAAACAACAGGAGGAGAGGAGGACAAGGGGAGACAGTGGGGAGACAGTCGGATGGGGAAAAGGATGAGTGAGAGAAGTTTTCGGGTTGCACGTAGGTGTGATGCGCGGAGGAGAATACGAAGGTCAATTATATAACACATAGTCGTCGTGAGGTGGCTGAGGTGAAGTACTTATCAATCCAGGGGGACCAAGTGCTTTCAAAATTGCTCATACGGTCATTAAGTTGGGCTGTTATCTTTTCCTGTGACATAACCCAGTTGATGTGGTTAATTACACTTTGGATACTCAGGGGCTTCGTGAGCCAATTTTTAGCAATTTCTCTTTTTAGAGAAGAGAGCTTGAATTGTTTATGATGAAGGCCTTCAGGCTTATAGTTAAGCAATGCAAGATGTGGGTCTTTGGTAGGGGGTTGCGAGAACAGTGACGATAGGAGGGCGAACACATCATCCCAAAAGGACGAGGCATGAATGCAGCTCCACTATGTGTGGAAAAAGGTGCCTGGTTCCGGACAGCCACGAAAGCAGTTTGGGGAGCAATCATGGTTATAGATAGCCACTCTGGCTGGTACCATGTACCAACGCATGAGGACCTTGTAATTAATTTCCAACATGCTTGCACAGCGCGAGCAGGATTTAGTATTTTCCCAAGATTGTTGTCAGGTGTCCTCATCAATGGGGGACCCTAAGTCCTTTTCCCATTGGAGGACATAGGAGGGAGGGGGTGTATCTGTGGGGGAGATCAGTGTGGCGTAGAGGAGTGAGATAAGTCCCGGGGTGTGTGGGTTGGTGTGGCAAACTTTCTCAAATGGAGAAAGCCGGATGTTGTTGGTTTGCTTTGGCGTGAAAGTGATAACAAAATGTTTGATCTGGAGGTACCTGAAGATTTCCCTACTTGGGAGTTGGGTATGCTCTTGAAGATAAGGGAAGGATTTTTTTCAAGAATATATTTTTATTTATTTCATATTATATACAATTTCTTTATACAATTAAATACGTAAAAGAATAGTACCGATGACATCAATATCCAACTACTATCTCTTATCCATTGTTGCTTGTTTAAGTAGTATTTTTAATCACTTCTATGTTAAGCTTAGCCACCTTCATAGATACTATTATATCTGTTATAACAAAAAAACATAACAGGAAATTACAAAATTACTATGTGTTTGTCTGGACCGCTTCCGCGTAGCTACTACGGAAGGGGCACTGAAGGGGGGGGGGGGGAGGGAGGGGCTGAGAGAATGGATGTTGTAGGGAGGATGATAGGCTGTAATGTAGGAGCGAGAGCATAGGCACAAGACTGTGAATGGTAGTGGAAGGATTTAATACCTGCATCGGCTCGTAGTTGCCGGAGGGTAGTAAGGTTGCGTTCTGACCACGCAAAAAACTGAATTGGATGGTGTAGGGCAGGGGAGAAGAGTGGATTCGCCAGGAAGGACATGAGAGGCAAGTTATGGGAGAGAAGGCCATGGGAGGTTTTAACTGAGTCCCAAAGTCTTAGAGAGTGGTACGTAACGGGGTTGGATACAATTGGTCTCTGTTTCAGGGTTAGCCATAGAAGGTTAGCAGCCGACGTTGGGTGCACAAGCATAGACTCTAATTTCACCCAAGCCGGGGTCTCGAAATCTGAATGGTATTTCGCTAGTTGTCCAATTTGTGCCGCCAGGTAATACTTGTGTAAGTGCGGAACCGCAAGGCCCCCCTGGAGTTTCGGGAGATAGAGCGTGCGCCTGGATATTCTAGGTTTCCTATCTCCCCATATAAAGGCGAATATTCGTGATTGGAGCTGTTTCAGAGTAGTGCTAGGGATTGCGACAGGCAGGACTCTAAATAGATAGAGGATCTTTGGCAGCAGCGTCATTTTGACCGCGGCCACCCTACCTAGCCAGGAAAGTTGATACTGGGACCATGTTTTTAGCATGCGTGATAGTTTGGCCACCATCTCGGGGTAGTTTGAAGTATATAAGGCATGATACGAGTTCGTCAGTTTGATACCCAAGTAAGGGAGGTGTACAGTGTTCCAGGTGTAGGGGTAGGTAGTACGCAGGGATTCAACTAGCGGCAGGGGTAGTGAAATATTAAGGGCCTTGGACTTGGAATGGTTAATGCCCAGACCTGAGATCTTTTCAAAATCTGACAGTATAGCCGTCAGATTGGGTAGGGTAACAACTGGATTTGTTATGAAGAGCAAGGCATCGTCCGCAAATAAACAGATCTTATGAGACTCACCCTCATAGCCAATCCCGGCGACATCAGGGGATTTACGTAGTTTTTGTGCCATATGATCCGTGGCTGGCTTGGGGATCATGCAGATCAGGGCGGTAAGGGAATCTTGGCCCAGGGTTCGGCCCATCCGTAGAGAATTAAAGGAAGATGTTAAGAGCGGGATCAAGAGGTCTTTGAAAGCCACATAGTATGTCGATGTGAAGCCATCAAGACCCGGACGTTTGCCCCTGGAGAGAGCAGCTATGGCCAGACCAACCTCTTCCTCCGTGATGGGTTCCTCCAAGGAGGCCACTTGGGACTTTGAGAGGTGGGGAAGATCGAGCCCTGCAAAGAATGTGTCTGCCTGGTCAGTGGAGAAGTGACCCTGGGTCGAGTATAAATCTGAAAGGTGTCGCTGGAAAACATCTAGGATGTTCACTGGGTTGCTGGTTTGGGTGCCATTTGGAGTGCGGAGCTTGATAGGTTTGAAAGAGGGGTCCAAGCGTCTAAGTTTGGAGGCTAAAAGGGAGTCTGCCTTGTTGCCTTTAAGGTAAAATTTATGTGCAGTGCGGTGGAGCTGTTTGGCAGCGTGGTCCGTCAACAGGAGATTGAGGGCCTGACGGGCAGATTCTAGTTTAGTCTTATGTGTCGGAGATGGGTCAAGGGAGAAATTTTTGGAGCAAGTGTTAAATTCACGTTTAAACTTTGTCAATTTTTGTAATCGTTCTTTCTTGAGCATAGAGGACAATTGAATAATGCGACCCCTAAGGACCGGTTTGTGCGCTTCCCCTAGAGTGACAGGGGAGATGTCAGGGGTTTGATTGAGGGCTATATATTCTGCGATATAAGATTCTATCAACATTTTAGAGGAGGGGTCTGCTAAGAGGGAGTCATTCAGTGTCCAGATCTGAGAGCGTGAGGTCGGTAACTGGGAGGGGAGGATCATGGTGACGGCTGAGTGGTCAGACCAGGGGACAGGCAAGGGAGGGGACGATCATGGTGACGGCTGAGTGGTCAGACCAGACGGGAGAGGCAGGATTTTGGAGTTAAGTATGTGCGGTGTCAGCGAAGCGTTAACAAAAATATGGTCAATTCTGGAGAAGACATGATGTGGGTGAGAATAGTGCGTATAGTCAGTTTTATGAGGGTTGACTTCTCTCCAGCTATCCACCATGAAGTAGGAAGCTAATAAATCTCTAAAGGGTTTCGCCATGTGTGCAAGCAGGCTGGTGACGGCTTAGACTTGTCTTGGTGAGGAAACATCACCATGTTGGAATCTCCACACATGATGATCGTTCCCGTTGACCGTGCGTGCACTCTATCGAGCAGGTCTCTGAAGAAGGCAAGTTGATCCGCATTGGGGGCATAGTAGGTGACCAGTGTAATTTTGCTATCGTCTAGAAGGCCGGTCAGGATCAGGTAGCGACCCAGGGGATCACGAGTTTCTGAGTGACATACAAAGTTAACTGACCTGCGGAAGCCTATTAGGACCCCTTTCCGTTTGCAGGAGTCATTTGCCATATAAATATTTGGGAATTGGGAGGAGAAGTATTTGGGGCAGGAAGCTCTAGAGAAATTTGTCTCTTGGAGGAAGATGACATTGGCGTGGATGGATCTAAAAAATCTGAAGGCTCTGGTCCGTTTATTAGGGGAATTTAGGCCCTGCACATTCAGGCTCAGCAATTTAAGAGACATGGGGGATCACACAGCGATTATGTCGTTGGTACTCACCCGACCCGAACATGAGTGGATTTGTCAATTGCTTCGGCCACACCGACACGCAGTCTGAAATAGTTAGCTGGAGAGTAGCTCGGGGTGAAGAGAAAGGGGAGGAAGGGAGGAAACACAAGGGTAGGGGGGACACAAGACAACAAGTAACAAGCATGAAAACAAATACGAGAACCTGAGGTGGAATAAATCCACTACTATCCTGGCTCATTGGGCAGTCAGGTCCGAAGGAACACAAACTACCCAAGGAGTCCAAGAAATGGGGAGCACAGTGACATGCTCACCCAGGCAAAATTTAGTAAAACAACATTTTCATCAAACTATGCCTATTAACCTGGTAACCAAACAACATTAACTTTGTAACTTATATTTCGCTTACAGGCACCGCCGGGGTGCAGGGGCCTGGGGGGTCTGAGGGGTGAAGGGAGAATAAATCGCACATCTACAGGAAATAACACTGTCATAGGTTATCTAAGTGCAGCCCAGGGGGAGACAGTGGCAGAGCTCTTATGCCTGGTAGTTAGTGCATTTAGATGGACCAATATGGCTGGGGATGTTACGAGAAGTCTCCCTAGAGAAGTGCAGTGAGGTAGGGGAGATACCTGGCGCCCGGTCTGCAGTCGAGAGACTGAAGCTAGTGGGAGCTATGGTTCCTGAAGTAAGTGCAGTTGCATAACGCGGACCGCATGCGCCAAGTGGAGAGCAGTTACTACAAAGCTTAACCCAGTGACTAGTAAAAGGATATGGTACTATCTGTAACTTAGATAGTGCAGGTCCACTCAAGGCATCGTGGTCTGGGAAAGTTCTGCAGCCGAAGCCCTCCCGTTGGTCGCCAAGGGTGTCTGTAAAGGCCAGGAGCTTGGCATCATCAGGAATGTTCGGAGGATGGGGTGGTAGGGCCATGGCCACCTTCGTCCGCATCAAAGGCTCAGAAGAGACGGTATTGGCCTGTGGAAGTGTCCCTCAGTCCTGGTCGAAATGGTCATGGGGCTCGACTTTAGATAGAGTCCATTCAGCGTGGTGCAGAGTTCTTGGTGGTAATTTTCACAGCTGGGCCGCGGGAGTCTCCAGAGTTATTTTGGTCAGAGTCGCTATGTGACCTCTTGGTGGAGGAGGTAGACGAGTGTCTCGGGTCCGTGGATGCGGCCTGGAGATCCATAAGGCCCAGGTTGGCTAGTTTCTCTTGGGTCTCTTCCAGGGTGACGCAGGAGTGTTGTCTGCCCCCCAAACGGAAAGGGAATCCCCATTTATATTGGATGCGGTGTTTGGTGAGCACTTCGAGGCATGGGCGAAGGGAACGCCGTTTAGCAATGGTTGTGGGGGCCAGATCAGTAAAGAGTTGGTACTCATGGCCTTGGAAGGTTCGCGGGCCTAGTGACGCCTTGGCCCTGGCCGCTGCTATTAGGGCCTCTTTGGTGCGATAAAAGTGAAGCTTCACCAAGACATCACGGGGGGGTCCATCTTGTCTTTTGCGGTTCAGCGCCCGGTGGGTTCTTTCAATTTCCAATCATTCCATCGGGATGTCAGGGGCCAACTCCTGGAAGAGTGCTGTGGTTGAGGAGAATAGATCAACGATATGCTTCGGGAGCCCCCTGATGTGGAGGTTAGATTTGCGGGACCTATTCTCCATGTCCTCCAATTTGGACAGGAGCTTTGTCAATATCGTCAACGACTGAGGATAGATCAGACTTAATGGTGTCACACCGGTCTTCTAGGGCTGCTGTGCGGTGCCCTATGTCCCGAATTTCCTTTAGCAGCTTATCTGTGATTTGTTTGGACGTGGTTTGGAGCGCTTTTTGCAGCATGACGTCAAAGCGCTGCAGGAGTGCAGTTTGCGAGCGGCTCCTGGGGCGATCCCCCTCATGTGTGTTCAGATCCCCCTCTTCCATCTCGCTGCTGGAGACCGAGGCTCTGCGGGCCTGTGTCACGTGGGCGCGGGCTTGCGGCACCATCTTTGCTGAAGCCCGGGCCATCGTCTCATCTATCGGCTGCTGCTTACCCTTCTGGGAGTTGCAGGTGCCCGAGACCGACATCTTCCGCCGCTGCAGGGTGTCCAGTATCCGGTAAGGTTAGTGGGGAGGTTGGGGAGCAGGATGCTCCGTGCTATGTCGGTGATTGCCTGGGTGAGCCGCGGAGCTGTCCTAGAAGGCGACCTCCATCGGCAGCTTGTTTTATTAGTTTCTTATACAAATACACATGACATAGCCTCACAACATCACATTTGCGTAGCGTTAAAGAAAATCAGGTTTAGGGGGGAAAGGAATGAAGGGGGGAGGGTTAAGGGGAAGAAGGGAAGGGATCCACGTCTTTGGGTTCAAACACATATGCCCTCAGTTGTCCTCTCCATCCGGTGTATCTAACACAATCCTTTATATAAAGGGTTCATCTAGCCAAGAGCTAGATGTATCCCGTTACACTGAGAATAATTGAGATATATGCAGGTAAACAGCTCCATTTTACAGACAAGTGTATAGAAATTATTATTAGATGCAAGATGTAGACTGGTCGGGGACCACTTGTGAATCCTAGGTCGGTCCTGCGCTTAACACTCGTAGTACACTCATTGCTTTCACTTTTTCAATTAGCCACCAAAAGGTTTTTTGGTCACAATTTTTGTGTGCCGTCTTTAAGACCACACTTCTTTGATTCTATTTAAAGTATATGTCTGTGATAAAAAAAAGTCACTACCTGGATTTTGGACAATGTTATGATCTGGGGTTTCTTCAGTTGGTCAGGTCTAATTTCAGCAATGGTATGTGCTCAAAAAATGAGGTCAGCTGCCTACCTGAATATACTGAATGACCAGGTTTTTCCATCAATGGATTTTTTCTTTCCTGATGGCACATTGGACATATTCCAAAATGACAATGCATGGATTAATCGGGCTCAAATTGTGAAAGAGTGGCATGAGACATCATTTTCACACATGGATTGGCCACCACAGAGTCCAGACCTTAACCCCATTGTGAATCTTTGGGATGTGCTGGAGAAGACTTTACGCAGTGGTCCGACTCTCCCATCATCACTACAAGATCTTGGTGAAAAATGAATGCAACTCTGGATGGAAATAAATGTTGTGACATTGCATGAGCTCATTGCTCATGATGCCATGGCAAATGTGTGCCGTAATCACAGCTAAAGCTGGTCCAACAAAATATTGGAGAGTGGGATTTTTTTTATGGTCAAGCAGTGTAGATATTCAGTACCTCTGTCTGTTTTCTCTCTTTACAAATACAGAAACATACCTAATGATCCTGCCAGAAATCCACTGAGCCTTTAACTTCTTGTAGTGAACTACTATTCTGGTTCTGCCTCACTGCAATTTCAAGCCCTGTTGTCAGCCCTGCTTCAGTTTTCTCCTGCTATGCTACAGACCTACATACCTATTTATATCCCAATCTGCCTGCATTCAAGTATTTTTGCCTCCACATGGCTGATTGATTGCTGTTAGCAGAATTTCATCATATTTACTAAGTTAAGTGAAAATTCCCTTGCAAAGTAAAAGTTCACTTTGCAAATCAAATAGCCTAAATTCCTCTCTGCTGCCTTGACTCCCATGAGCATGCCCACACACTGTTGTTGTGGGAGGCACACCTACATCAATGGGAATAGACCTAGACCACCCAGCAGCTACCCCTGCAATAATTTTTCAAGCTTGGTTATGATATCATAAGGATTCATAAAAGCTGTTTCTTAATAAAGGTACAATAAAAATGTTTTACTAAAAGGGGAAATGGCCATATTGATCGTAAATTTGGATCATGTCTATAGAAATCCTTTCAAATTGCTTTTTTTAATCTCCCCCCCCCCCCCCCCCCCCCCCCCCCACACACCCCCACATATCACCCAGGGAACGGCAATATCTGGTTGTTGTACAGGGGCAATGAGGGCATGCTGGGACTTGTAGTTCCCTAGCTGATATGTTATGAAGCTGTATTCCACCTGAAAGTACTACAAT
>NW_017307819.1:51204-83704 GCF_000935625.1 Nanorana parkeri
CCCTGCACTAAGGCACTGCACCTCTGTCCCATGTGCATTGTTGTGCACTGTGTCAGAAAAAATGTATGGTTGTCTGTTTTCGTACATTCTGGTGCATTGCCACAATGCAGAAAAATAAAATGTGACTGTGTGAATCGGCCTGTCAAAGGCACCCACGCACACAGACTTGTTAACGAGCGGGGCCCCTTCGCTTGGTGGAGAAGGAGCAAGAACTTTCTTTGGGCATATTTTTGGGCATATCTTTGGGCATATTAAACAGAGTTTTGTGAAACAATTATCACAGCCTGTAATAACACTGGTCACCAATGGAGGGTGACTCTCTTCCAGTAGGCTGGACACACACACATGTGCTGCAGCCAAATAGGTACCACACACTTCTACGATTCCTCAACCTCTCCTACAGGCTAAAACCCTTGTGTGATCACTATTCCTACGACACATATGCACCCACACACACCATACGCATGGCTTAGGGTAGCTTGCCACCACTTGCAGTTTGCCAGCTGGCTGGTCGGCTATCCAACCATACACACACACTGATCCCTATCTGGCAGGTACAATAGTTTCCACATGCTGACACTAACTGGCATGCAATTAGCAGCCACACAAAGCAATTTCATACAGATACATCTGCAAGCTTACAACTGAGCATACAGACACCGGTATCCCAATACAAAATCTCTCTAGGAGTATTAATATTTAGCTTAGTACACAGAAGCCACTTATTGATTTTATAATTTAATATCCCTAAACAGGGAAATGCATTAAAATATACACAAATAACAGTTACAAAAAAAGGGAAGAAAGACAATTATACATAGAACATTGGCTATTCACTGTGAAAATA
Organism: Nanorana parkeri; assembly: GCF_000935625.1. Lineage (NCBI taxonomy): Eukaryota > Metazoa > Chordata > Amphibia > Anura > Dicroglossidae > Nanorana > Nanorana parkeri. The sequence continues at coordinate 52,052 of NW_017307819.1, forward strand.
AAAAAGGGAGAAAAAAAACAAAAATAAATGTTACTGTTTAGGCAGTATTTTTTTTAGCCTATTGGTGGGAGAACACCAAAATTATGTAAATGCCATGTCTTTAAATACAATCTCCCAGACTTATACAAAGTTCATTTTTCAAGCTGCTCAATTTATAGAGGTATAGATGTGGGCCATAGGTTACATGGACCAACTGGTTCTGAATTCTTGGTTGGGGTTAGGATTTCCGACACTAGCGTATAATTTTAATGGAAACGAATACAGAAACCACTTGACTGCAGCAAGCAAGTCCCATATAACAGTTTGGTTGATCTCTAGGTGATTGTGTTTTGTATCATAAACACCCCTTTGAGGCTGGGGGAGGTGACAACTATCTACCTCTCCTCATCTGCTCAGGAGCCTACAGTACCTGTCAGAGAGTTGTTATCATCTACGTGTCAGTTCCTCTGATCTTCAGGCCCAAAAGGTGTCAATTCAAATTGGAGGGCATCTGTCTGCTCTGTTAACTAGTGAATCAATAACACATATGTAATATGTTACAAGGCCCTAAGGGGTGAATTCATAAACAATTCACATAGAGATTCACCCTGTGAAATTGCATGTGCATTATTTCTGTGGGAATGGAGGCAAAAATAAGCATATTTTCTTTCCAGGTCTGCTATAGTAACAGATAAATCCTGCATTATGGCCACTAGATAAAGCTGAGGAGCATGGGAAAAAATAGCCCATCCCTGCTGGTATAGTTTCTCTAGCTGACGTATCTAGCAGGCTGTCATTGGATTGTCTGGAAAAGGGGGGATGCCTGAATGTAGGGCTTATCCACCCCCTTCATTGAATGCTGGAGATGCATAGATAAATGTGCATGAGCTGTGGTGGAGCCTAGCAGGATGCCAAGTCCGGTTATTTAGTAACACGGAGGCAGAGCCCCCAACCTTGGTTTGCTTCAGTGCTGACAGTGGGCTCCTAGAAGCCCGAGCAGTAGAGTGGCCTGCTCCTATTCCTGACTGCTGGGATGGGAAGGGGTGAGGATATGGCTGCAGCGTGTCTCAAATGTACTAGAGCCTGAAGCGCCGGCAGTACAGGCATCATCGGCACTTCTCTTCCTTCTGCAATCCAGGTGCAAACTAGAAGATGTGGGCAAATTTTGGGCCTCCTAGCAGGTTCATTATGTGGCAGGGCACTCAGTGTTGGATCAGCAGGAGCAATTGGCAGACCTCTCGATAATAAGGAAGAAGGCAGTTAGCTGCACACCTCTCCAACAGCTCCCTCACTCTCTGCAGAACACTATTTGAACCCATAAGCAACAGCCCAAGGTGCAGTCTACTGGTGTTGGATGCTTCAGGGACCGAATTCATGATTGCTGGTCGTGCTCCGAGAGGGTGGTAATTACACTCATTGTGCACTTTATGTTGCTTCCTCCTCCCCTGTTCTCTACCTAACTAATCCTACCAAAGCTACCTAAAGGACAGGGGGTTATGCACAATTACTGCAATTTGAATGGCCATGCTTTCAGCTATTAGGGCTCCCTTTCCTTAAGTATCAAGGGACCTTCATCACACATCCTTGAGGTATTATTACTGAGTAGACATGTGCGATTTAGTTCGTTCCGAAATTCGTTTTGGACGAATTTTCGGAAATTCGGAGATTCGGATGCATCCGAATTCCGAATTAAAGCTAAGACGAATGCAAAGGAATCCGAAATTCTCGATTTCCCCAAATTCGTTATTGTACGAATTTTGTTGCAGCAAAACGACATTAGGAAAAATTCATATATATCACATGCTTCTATGGTAAAAGTACAGAGGCTTTAGTGTAGTGGTTAAAGCACAGGATTGCCATTGTGAAGTCTGCTGGTTCAAATCCAGGCGTGGGAGATTAATGGATACAGATTTTTTTTTCTTTGCTTTTGAATTGGCATTCTCCTATTGACCTAAATGACTAAATGTCATTTTTTTTTCCTAATGTCATTTTGCTGCAACGAGATTCGTTATTGGACGAATTCTGTTGCAGCAAAATGAATAATTTTTTTTTACAGACTGCAGAAAATGAAAAAAAAAAAAGCGTGATGTTTCCCCCACAAGCCATACCAGACCCTTAAGGTCTGGTACGAATTTTAAAGATATGTAATCAGTCAGGATCAGGATGCAGCACCCCCGCCGACCCGCCGAAATAAAAAAAGTCCCGTCGCTGACGACCACCCGAATCCGACGAAAACTAACAAAAATGACATTCAGTTTGAAAGTCAACTTTGTCTCCTGGAACATGACGTCACGGCTCGTGCATTCATATATATCAAATGCTTCTATAATAAAAGTACAGAGGCTATAGAGTAGTGGTTAAAGCACAGGATTGCTATTGTGAAGTCTGCTGGTTCAAATCCAGGCATGGGAGAGTAAAGTTTTTGTTTTTTTTACATGAACGAATTTCGGCAGGACTACCGCTAATGAATTTCGTCCGAAACTAACCCGAAAAACGAAACTAAACTAAATGAATTTTTATTTTTTTTCAAAACGAAACGAAACTAAACAAATTTTTTGCTGGTGCACATGTCTATTACTGAGAATGTGCTGAGCTGTGTTCGGTGTGATTTGTTATATATCACTCATATTAAATATAAGTAGAAAAGGCCTTCATACAAATAGACAACACACAGCTGGAATGGTAACTTGTATCATCTAACCCAACAATGAAAAGTATCTGGCTGCACATCAGAAAGTTTTCAGGGAGAGCAACTTTATTGCAGCCCATACAGCCCTAGGTCTGCGACTTGCTGATGCATTTCACCCAATCAAGGGCTTGTAGATAGTCTACACTAAAGTTTTCCTCCCAGAGATGTTTGCAATGTGTGGCCAGATTCTTTTCTTTGCTGGGTTCGATGATATTGGAGGGAGGATGAGCTCACCCGAAGGTTTCCCCTGTCCAACCATGGAGGAGCGGTGTTGTTACTTTCTTGACTCGAGTATTATACCATCTAATGGCTACATTCAACAGTGGTCATCAAACCTAAGCAACATGTGTGTTTGCCCTTTCAGTGTGTATTGCAAAGTCAGTTAAACATCGGATTACTTCAAAGAAGAGTCTAGTGGTGCAGAGGCTCCTTTCATGGCTCATGTATAATGCATAGGCCCTTTCACAAGAACAAATTAATGGGCAGGTTTGATAGTCTATCATTAAAAACTGCACAACTTCACATATTGACATATGAATGCCTTACCTCTGTGCCAGGGATTGTGTTGCCTGAGAATGGACATTTCATGTTATGATGATATATAGCAAATTCTATAAAACCATACAATTACAAGTCCATTTCACAGCATAATTTATTTAATTAATAGTCCAGCCATGATTACATATTTGGCCTATGTCTTCATGGAGTATATTAGACCTGTTTTAGCAACACTTTATTAGTGGTGAAATATTGTGTTGTTTTATTGACAGCATTACAATTAGAGACACATTTTTGAACTTGGTATTCCTTGATAAAAATGGACAGATATGTAATGATTGCCACATTTCTCTTTTCCTTGTGCATAGGGTGAGATAAATAATGACAGATATTTTGTCGGTTTAACACATGGAATACACTCTGTTCTCATTTGGGTACAGATGGCTCTGATACATAACAAATGTGACACAATTACATTCCTAGCATGCTGCAAATTGATATATTTGCAAGAGTCCTATAACCAGCCGTGCATCCTGTCTATGTTCAGCCCTGCGGACCTTGATAAAGAGTGTGCTTAGGTTTGTCATGCCATGTGCTCTAACTAGCTGTGATAATAAAATGATTTTATGTTTTTAAAACAAACGCAAAAAAAACTTTTACACAGGATTAGGGATATTCTATACTCAGCTATAAAACTGCTAATACATATCAGTTCAACTATGTGTATGTCATCTGTAATTATCTAAACCCATGAACAAAAATGTAAAATATTGCAGCTTACCAGTCCTTAGATGTGCTGGTTGCATTAGTTTTAATTTTTCAGGCTTTTTCCCCCCTTTTTTTTACCTGGTGATCCTGCCAGTCAGAGAACTCTTGTCCTAGAGTGACAATGCTCACTTGCCGTTCTGCATCTGGGGAGGAGCATAGTTTTCACCTAAGGCTGTTTGCTCCTGATCCTGACTACAGAACACTTCCTCCCCTCTTAATCTCCATAACATAAGGGAAAGCTGGTCTGTAGACCACACAATTAAACTTGGCAGAACTGATAACATTGCTATAAATTTAATTGCAACACAGCTACAGTAAAAATGAAAGAAGTTTGTTCTTTAATTTCCATTGGTAAGCAGGTAAATGTCAGATGCTAAAGACCCTAGTGGTGGCTGTGGCTGGTGATTTGCAAAGAAAATTAAGATCGAATGCAAGAGAGCTTGTACTGGAAGTACACTTCTCAGCTAGACAGCAAATAAGCATGTTGAAACTGTTTTAATGGTTTAGATGTGGCCACCAGGAGTGAGTAAAGGAATTTCTGGGAAAAAACTTACCTAGAGCTGAGTACTCTCTATGTGACAACACTGGGCCTGGAAGGATGTAAAGTAAGTCATGCTCCCACCATACCTGGAAGTACCAGCTATTACTCTTTGCTCACAGCAGCTGAACAGACCAGTGGTGGTATAAAAGAAAGGTGGGTATGTGCTTCTGGGGAGGTTGGTGTTAAATGGAATATGTTGCTTTACCCTTCATTGACAAAGCAACAGTATACATTGGTTTTAATGTCTAAGGTGTTGCATCTATTTTTTATGTTGAATGGAAATTAAAATACCATGAGTTACAAAATGTTAGTGCATTTTTCTATATCCTAATTATTTCCTCATATGTAGTTATTATGTTTCCAAATCGGGAAGAAATGTATTGAGCCTTTCTCCCAGGGTGGGGGATCAATTACTTTCACCCTGTAAAATGCCATTTACTGCCAGAAACTAACAACCCTTAAACTGTGCCAAGCAGGTTGCTCAATATCTTGGGCATGCTACCCATCTCACACATTGGGAAATATTGTGCTTTTGCCTGCCAGTCACATCTATCATCCTTCACAGCCTGTGTACTCAGAAAGTACAATGTAACATTAATACACTAAGGTAACATAAATGTTTACACCACACAGACCCAAGGACCAAAACTGGGATGACTGTTGGCATAAATCACAAAATAATGTTCAGCAAAATTTCCTTGCTAGGGAAGAGACAAATGTCTGTTTACGGGAGGTGTGCTGGGTAATGCATTGTGAATTCCAGAAATTGCAAACTTTAATCAGAACCCTATTGAAGTCAATGCATGGCAAATATTGAAAATCAATTCTGGCTTTTTTTCAAAGCTAATAGGCAAGGAGATGCTAAATCAGGGGCATGTGGGAACTGGGCACTGCCCTGGGGTTTAAAGAAAATAAAAAATATATAATTTAGCTGGGAGAGGGTCCTCGGTTTTATGTGACTGAGGGCAACATGTAAAAACACCAATCCTTTTAATTACATGCTTTGAAGTTTAAACTGTATGTGGTGTTGCAGAGCAGTTCAATTCTCACAGACAGGTCTGTGAATCCATACTCTGGCATCACATATTTAGCATGTGTAATAGATTATGTTACTTTAGCATTGACTGAATACAGCAGCAGCACTCTAAACTGATTAATTTTAATTTGAAAAAAAAGGCTTTTCAAGGTAGTTTTTGCCATTAAACCTGATTTTTTATCTAACAGTAAAAGGCATGAACGGAGTGGTGGAACTAGCATCTGCAACACTTTTTTTTTTTTTGGGGGGGGGGGGGGGGGTTACACTCATAGAAAAAAAAAGCTCTAAACTTCGTACCAATTTCCAAACAGTGGCAAAACAGTTTTATAGTTCATAGCTTGTGAATTTATTTTTTGCAGTACCGCACTGATTTGTCTAAAATGTTTAATAAAATATCAAATAAGGGTGAACTAAAACACTTCAAAACCTCAACTCCACATTCCAGAGACAAGGCAGTTGATATAGTAAAATAATAACTACAGTGCTGTATTTCAAAGACAATAGCCAGGCATATAGCACCCACAGTGGGTAATATGTAAGCATCTTGATTGGGTTGCAATACAAAAGGGAGAGACGAGGCAGTTTTCATCATAAAATAAAAATTAGAGTGTATTATTTCCGGAACGGCAGCCAGAAATATTGTTCAAAGTTAATGTACATTATGTAATCAGTTTTTCTAGACCGCATATGAAGAGGGAAAGGCATGGCAGTTTATGTCCCGAAATACTGTGTAGACATGCTGCACATCATATAAGCCATTTTACTAAGCTGCAATTTAGGTGAATTGAGGCAGGCTTTATCATGAAATGCACATTATAGTATATTATATCTAAAACAAAGGCCAGAAATATGGAATAGGCTTCATGCACAAAATGTCAGCCTTTTCTAGGCTGCAGTTCCAGAAGCAGGGACTAGGCAGGTTTAAAATTCACAAACACTGTAACTTTTGTACAAACTATATAGACAACATTGAAGGTTTTGAAGTAGGCCACATTTATTAAAAAATTACACACCGCATGTAGCTGTTCAGACCAGATACCTACAATAAAGTGTATTTTTTACAAGGAAAAGAATAAGAAAAGGAAAGAATGTTGTTTAGACTGCATTGGTATTATTTACACAATCTCTTGTAGGTCTCATTTGCTAAGCCACATATATCAAGCAGCTTTGTTGGACAAAAACATACTTTAAGATGTATATTTTTTAAAATAAAATATAAGGGATATAGTACACACGGTATAGGCATTTTTTCAACAATCTCTTGTGGCTTAATTTGTTAAAATACATCCCTCATTTAGCTTTGGAAGACAAAAAACTATTTAAAGTTAATGTTTTTCTCATTAAAATATAAGAAATATGGCACACATTGCCAACACAGTATTTCAACAATCTCTTATAGGCCTCATTTACTTTACTACATCCTTCATTTACCTATGGAGACCAAAAACATTTGAAATGTATATTTATTCACAATAAAATAGAAGGAATGTTGTACATACTACATAGGTATTATTTAAAAAAATCTAAACCACAAGCCTTGTGTAGTTTTGAACAACAAACAAACTTTATATTGTTGAGAATAAAGTAGAAGTAATATTGTACAAATCACATTATTTTAACCAGCTCTTGTTAGCCTCATTTGCTAAAACACACAATCATGTGGCTTTGGAGGACAAAAAAATCAATGTAAAGTATATATTTTTCGCAATTATGTAAAAAAAACACATGATGCACACTGCATATGCAATCTTTAAGCAATCTCTTATAGGCTTCAGAGGCTAAACGCCATCCCTCATTTAGCATTAGCGGACTAAAAACAATTTAAACATGATATTGTTCACAATAGAATAGAAGCAACATGGTACACATTGCATAGGCATAATTTAAAAAAAATTATTGTGCATATTTTTTTTCTCAATAAAATAAAAGTACCATAGCATACACTGAATACGTAGCATTTCCACAATATCGTGTAGGCCTCATTTGCTAAACCACATAACTTATTTAGCTTCTGAGGACAAAAAAAAATTAAGTTTATATTTTTCACATTAAAATCAAAGGCATATGGCACACTACATAGGCAGTATGTCAACAATCTCTTGTAGGCCTCGTTTTCTAAAGCACACTATCATGTAGCTTTGGAGGGCAAAAACAATTTAAAGTGTATATCTTTCACAATAACATAAAAGAAATATGCATACTCTGCATAGGGTTTATTTTAACAATCTCTTGTAGGCCTCATTTGCTAAAACACATTAAGCTTGGAGGGCAAAGTTTTAAAGTTTATATTTTTCACAATACAATAGAAGCAATGTTGTACACACTGCATACACAGTATTTTAACAATCTCCTGTAAGCCAGATTGGCTAAATCACATCCTTAATTTACCCGTGGAAGACAAAATAACAATTTAAAGTTCACAGTTTTCACATTAAAATTGAAGGAATATGGTACACATTTCATACTGACAGTACCAATACACAGTCTTTCAGCAGTCTTTTGTAGGCCTCATTGACTAACCCTTATCCCTCATTTAGCTATATAGTACTGTATAGCTCTGTATGTAGCACTATATTGTGTAGCACTGTACAGCAGTAATTGTCTCTCCTTCAGCTGACCCTATCTGCTCCAACTCCACACACACTCTGACAAAAGGTTTATGGAAACCCAGACTTTACAGGCAGAAGTTTGGCACATTAGAAAACCCTAATTTTTGGTCACCTCACTGCAGTTCAAGGGACACAAATAGCGTAATTGGTAACTGGTTGCTATGGTGGCAAGAAACCCATTAGTTAACTGTTTTTCTGAACAGCAAACAGCTAGATTTCAGGGCAAACTTATGGTAAGCCTGAACCCAAAGCTCATCCCTAGTACTGCATGATTAGACTGTAAGGATCTTGCTTTATTTCTGCTGTAAAAAAAATTTTTTTTAGAAAAGATAAGGTAATAAATAATTGCTACTGAATGTACAGTATGCACTGCCTTAGCAGAACACAACACATGTACTCTGATATACAGGTAGATAGGAATAAGAATTTAGTACCACATTGCAACACACAGCCTGCAGGAACATGCCAGAATTATCTTTGAAACAGCCATAATGCTAAATGTATCGTCATTAGGCTGCGGGGCAAAGGATGGAGTTATTACTGAGAAGTACATAAGTCCACATATACATAATGCAGGATAGTTAAATAACCGTGGTGTGCAAATGGACTGTTGTGAAGAATTATTAACTATTATAGAATAGGCAACGGTAAGCATAGTGCTAGAGTAAATATTTTATCCTGATTATGTGATGTAATGCACTGCAGTCATCTCTAGTAATGGCATGGTTAGATACATTTTATTGTAGTTAAAAGTAATACAGAAAGTTGTCCTTGCACAGCAATTTCAAACATTGCTATGTTAAAGCAAAACTGCTATGAGAAATCAGTACTGCCATTGCTGACCTCTCCTTTTAAATGCTAGTTCCCTGGCTGTCTTTCTGAGTCTTTAATGTCCATGCTGTACGAGTCATTGACCTGGCATAAGTAGTTCTGAAACTTTTCTGACACTCATTTACAGCTTGCTTGTCAGTATCTGTGACTCAAACCTACCTAAAATGCTTTCAAGTGATAACATTTGTTAACTTTTGGTTGTTCAGGCTGGGACACTGGTGGGAGATGGCCCAACATGTGCTTGAGGAACTAGCCTGCCCTGCAGCACATGTACAGTGAGGTGAATTGGTAACTAAGAAGCTGCATTTTTATAACCAGGGATTTGGGTGTGCGCATTAATTGGGGTGCACACCGTGTTACTGATCACTTTCATAAAATCTTGAGTATCCATGCTGGACCACTTGCTGGAGGTGGTCCTACAAGTGCTTATGTGTTAAGGTGGGAACACTGGTGGGAAGTGGCTCTTCATGGGCATTAGGTACTAGCCTGCCCTGTTGCACATGTCATGACTGACAGAGCCTACACTGTAATGGCTGAAATGTGTGACTGAGTAGCTGCATTTTAATGACCTAGGGTGAAGATGCTTGCTTCTGTGGGTGCACAGTACTTTTAAGAAAAGGTCTGGAACAGACTGTTATTTACACACAACTAAAAGTTATAGCTGAAATTTGAAATACAAATTATTTAAAAAAAAATAAAGATAACATAAAATAAATAAAAAATAAAAATTACAGTGTATTTTATCAAACACAGAAGCCAGAGATATTGCGCAGACCAGTTCCACAGTATGTAAGCACTTATACAAGGCTGCAATTTCAAAGGGAGAAACCAGGGAGTCTTTTAATAATAAAAAAAGAAAATAGTATTTCAGTCAGAAAATCCAGACATAGTTCACGTATTGGAAGCACATTATGTAAACAACTTTAATAGGCTGCAGATACCAGACAGGTTTTAACAAGTAAATACAATTGGAGGATATTATTTAATTGAGAAAAAGACAAAAATATTGTTAAGTGCATACCCATTATATGAATTGCTTTAGTAGGTTGCACTTTAACAGATGGACAAAAGGCAGGCTTACAATCAATAAAATAATCAGAAATATTGTACTGACTGCATACACATTATGCAAGCACTTTTACTAGGCAGCATTTTCAATAGGGGCCAGTGGGCAAGTTTTAATTAGGAAATCCAGAGTAGAGTGTAATATTGCAAAGAAAGAGGCAACACAATTGTGCAGACTGGATTCACACTTTCTAAGCAGTTTTAAGATTGTAGTACCTTTGTACAAAGTATTTAATCATTTGTACTAGACCCAATTTTGAACAGGACCCCCACCAGCCTTGCTAAAATCAAGAAAACTGTATTACATTGCATGGTATGTAAGCAGTTTTCTACACCACACTTCCAAAGGCAGAGACCAGGCAGGATTAATTGTGGTATAAATTTGACAGTGTACTGTTCTAGCTATGGTTAGTGGTCCAGACTGTACAACCAATAGTCTGAGGGATCCGCTACACACTTTGAAGTGTGAATCATATGGTTTAAGCACATTTTTTTAATTTGCAGTGCAGAACCTTCTCGACTTGCCCAACTTTCAAACTAGCTGCATGTGCAGAACCTGTGCCTCATGCACAGTACTTACACAGCACTTAAATCACTTGTTGTAGGCCTCTTTTTAAACAGGACCTCAAGCAGCCATTTTTAAATCTAGAAATCAACATTACAGTGTCATATATTTCTAAAAAGAGCCCGCAAAAGTTTTCCATACCTAAGTTCCTAGTATTTACTTATTTGCAATTAAGCCCCAATTTGAAGAGGGCCGCCATTTTTTAAATCTAGAAATGAACATTACAGTGTCATTTATTCCCAGAAAAACACCCACAAAAGATTGTTGTGCCTACATTCCCAGCATTCACCTGATCATTAACTTGAATGAGTGACAGCTGCCACTTTTAAACGTCAGATTAGGGATTCCTGCTACAGGAAAATGGAAGTTTCTGGTGCAGGGATCCCTAATCACACCTAAACTTACAGATATGAATGGGGCCTTGTTGTGAGTATATTAGTGTCTGTAGTACCATACCGGATATAGTTCATTTTTATTTTAAAGTATGACATTTGGCAACCGGCCCCCATGGGAGAAAACATTTTGTCGAGTGGCCCCCAAGTGAATTAGGTTTGAGACCCCTGATGTACACTTTTGCTATTAACACCACCAATGAAAATGTACTGTACAAGGAACAGATTTGCTGGTGCTCCTTATACTATCTCTGTTGCTATATAAAAAAAAAGATAGATAATCCCGCAAAAAAATAAAATAAATGTATGGTAGTTTTCATTACTATAAAAAAACTTTATTTTCATCTGTTTACTTGGAAGAATGTTACCGCTGACTTCTGGAACTCTGTGTATTGTAATAATTAATGACTGCCTATGGTGACTGACATTGCAATCATCAAGCTGTCTGCTGTGTTTTACTTTGTGACCAGCTTGTGCACGCTTCCTTGGCTTCATGATGTGAAATATTACTAGGCTGTAACATTGACCTCAATCCTAACCTGAGAGATGTGTGTAACTGTAACAGAGAACTCAACTCACCACATTATCAACACTCTAGTGAAAGACATAGCCCCACTTTCCACAGCCCGTACTTTCATCTGTAGGTTATAATAGCTCTGAGTGCTGATTTCCAGACTGTTAAAGTAATAAAAGACATTTTCTAATGCCAGAAGTACATATGAGCATGAACAAATATCACTGATAAAAGCAATAAGCAAACAGAGACATTCGGTATTTATAGTAAATAATGGTTGGCTTCAGTTCACTATAAAAATGACATTTAAAGTTGTTAGAGCTGTAAAAACTGGATGTAAAAACACAAAATGGATGTTACTTTCACCCCTACATACTGCCACTGACTGGTTTTGCTACCACAAGGACTAAACAACATTTAAAAGTGGTAAAGTGGTAACGCTGCAATATGCCTTTTATATACACAGCAAATAGTATGTGTATATTCTGTATATATAATTTTATATCATTGATTGTTTTTTGACCTAATCATTAAAAGCCCCGGTCAACTAAAACTGATATTTCCATTTTTTGATGGAAGCTGGAAAGTGAAAACATTGACACTATCTTCTATCGCTTGGTGAATCTACTGTGAGATATGTGAGTTTGAGTTTCTGGGTGTGCACATGTGCTGTGACCATTATGTTGGGGCTTTATGAAACACAAACATTGTTCCTGTCCACCAGAATTGCCAGGTGGACAGCACAGAGACAGCAACTATGGCAGCTAGAGCTTTATATTGGATTACCCAAGACATATAAGATGGCAGGGGCTGATCCTTGAGTCCTTGGTGAAAAGGAACCTTGACTGGTGCAAGCATTGCTCAGTAAGTGGACATAACACAGAAAAGGTTTCCGTTGTGATCGGCCACCATGGCATAGGGTGATTGGGTGGAGCATGAACTCCTGTAAAGATTTTGCTGAGGCATGCACTGCTGACCTGAAGAACTTCAGCCTTCAGAAGAATTGCAGGCCCCCACCCACCCATTTTATAGATGTTTGTCACAGCTTTACTGGCTGTTTGGCCTTGCCAATGTTTAATGTTGCTCTAATTGGCTAAGCCCTCAAGTGGAACTTTTGGTCGGTCTAATGCATATCTGACACTAATGGTAAGGTCAGATCACTTTTTAGACAACTTCAGGTGTGCCAACAATATATCTAGGTTATGTACTTATGTTGGAAATTTTCAATAAGCAGTGGCCTTGCCCTTTTCAGCTCAATCAGTCTCCATGCCATCTTTGGGAAAGGTTATATGTTACATACTATTATAGTTTTTTAGGCCTAAGCTTGTTAGTAGTCATGATCCTTTAGATCTCCTTCACACCTGTCTGGTGCGTGGTGGTGATGGTGGTTACTGCGTGCATGTTAACATGCAGTATTTAACACAGTGATGTGTGCTGGGTTGAGGTAGCTTATATACTTTGGTGCAAGGGCAGTATTGCCCTGAATATTAAAACACACAAGTATCAGGACAAAATATAATTAAAAAAAAAATAAAACTTCTACAACATATGCTTTCTGCACACCAGACAGAGAGCTAACTCTGTCTGAGCCTACCTTAAAAAAGAACTTCATTAAAATAGTTGGGAGCTACACAGCAACAAGCAAAAGATGAGACAATAAATCCTTCATTCAGAAATATGTCATGTATACAGTGAAGGATTCAGGCCTATGTAATGCACAGCATACAGACTGCAGGGATCACTGGTCAGTGCCTCTTATATTGTTCTTCAGTGCATACAAAAATATTCCCTATCTTATTTGTCCATGGGAAAAAATAAGCCCTTATAGTTGGTGTCACCAGAAGGAAAAATAAGTCCCATCATTGATCTAACCGGGGATTAAACTATGGGGGTAAGGTTTAAGCTGAAATATTTACCCTATTCCTCTCTCCTGCAGGCTTCCTTCTCTCTGTATGACCAGTTCCCTGAAGCCGGTCCTCTTCGCTGCTCAACTAGCTGCATCTCTCAACATCAGTATGTGCAATGTAGGGCCAGCAGTCCTAATAATTTAGGCCCTGATTAATCAATCTAAAAGGCATGCAATAGCACGTAAGGTATGCTAAAATGACATCCTATAATGAAGAAGCCTTTAACATGACTTAAGAGCACTTCAGGGTGTCACAAGTGCTATTGCAATTCATAGATTGATTGAGGTTATAATTAAGACCAGAAAATACATTCTTTACATTGTTTAGAGTTATAGTGTCAAAAATACATTGAATAAAATTAGGGATGTTCAGATACCAGTGCCAATATTTGGCATTTTCATGAGAACTACCAGGGTTGCAGCGTTTGCAGCTGGTACCGGGCTCTGGCGCTCCACCACTGTCCTAAAATCATTAGTCTGTATTGTTTCAGAAAAACTATCTCATGACAATAAACAAAAATGTATCAGTACTTGTATCTGTGAGTACTTGGACAAGTATCAGTACTTGGTCAGGAAAAAAGGGTATCGGTGCATCATTTATATATATATTTATTAAAAAAAAGTAATGCATTAAAACAGAGATGCACAAATCCCAGGAGCTCCGTATGCTCCTTACAAATTACTCCTAACTTTTTAATTTTTCTCTAGTCTAGTCTTGGAGCTGGAAAAGTATCTGTACTTGTACCGAGTAAGGTACTTGGTATCTGAACATCCCTAAATAAAATAAACAGCATCTGAAGTAATAGTATATCTATGAGAAGCAGTGTGTCCCTCTAGGTTAGTCCACGCTGGCCTGCTATAGCCATGTGCTTGCCCATCTCATTACTGACAACCACTGTAGGGGAAAATTGGATGACCACATACCAGCTATGTCCGAACTCCGTCTTTATTCTTTCATAAAAGCATAACACATGAGATGCACTGAGACCACTGACGCGTTTCATGGAGACTTTACCAAGCAAATGTGTATACGTGAAAAGCGTCAGTGGCTGCAAAAATAGAGTACAAGGTACACAGCACATCAGAAAGCAAAAGAAACCCCCAAAAATTATTTAAATATATAAATCTAGGGCTTAGGCTACACAAGTAATAAAAGTGATGGAAGGCCTGTGTTATGAAGATCGCCTCCAGAAATTAAACTTGTTCTCCTTATTAAAGAGTAAAGTGTTTAAGGGGGGATCTAATTTAAATCTTCAAAATCATTAATGTGGACCACAATATCCGGAATAAAATGTTTACACTGAGAACTCTACTGAGGACACAAGGACAAAACAAGAGGTTAGAAGAGTGGTGGCTTTATCTCAGACTTTGCAAGGGTTTTTTTTTACTGTGAGAGTAGTAAAAATGTGGATTTCCCTTCCACAGCCACTGGTATCCGCTGATGGCATTGATAAATTGAAGAAACTTTTAGATGAGTTTCTTGGTTCACTAAATATACAAGGATATGGGAACTACTAGAGCCAAGCATATACAGACACACACACACACACACACACACACACACACACACACACACGTATACATAGGTTGAACTAGATGGACCTGTGTCTTTATTCAACCTTACCTACTATATGATACTGAAAATAGTATATGATATACTATCTTTGCCTGATGAAGGGATGGCACAAGGTCCCAAAACGTTACATTTGTATGTGATGCCATGTTTATCTGATAAAGATAAAGATGGGATGATAAAGTGGACCTCAGGTGTGCTGGTGGCTTATTCTTCTATACAGAGGTCTCAATGCATTTCGTGTGTAATGCTTTTATTAAAGAATAAGAAAGAATTTGGACATAGCTGGTTCCCCCCCACATAGCAACGCCTTGCTCTTATATACTTATAAATGCTTTTTTAAGATCTAGTTTGATCACATGACCACTGCGACCTACTCAGTGCTTCTTCCTATCGGGAGGGTGAGCAGGCACTATTGATGTCACAGTTTCTGAATGCTGAAGTAAAACTGGAAGGAGGGAAGTAGCTGTAAGAGCCGTAATTCGGTAGGCATTGCTGGCACTTGCTCCTGCCTGACAATGCCTTTATGGCATTGTGGAAGCACCGGCATGCTCACATACCTATGCACTGCAATGGAGAGAATCAGAGGTAATATAATGTTGTTGAACCTCTGCAGGAGAGAGACAGCACTAAATACAAGCCAGTGCAAAAGCAGACCTGCACTAAAACAACACCTCCACTCCCAAGTAGAGCAGGCTTCCTCTAATACCTATACAGCCCCTATTTCAGACCGCTACTCCAATCCCTACTATTGACCCTCTGAAGATCTGTTTAAAAATTAAACTTCCTGACAGGCAATTCTCCTACTCGAATATGCATCCCCCTTGGCACCTATGTTGTAGAGCTGCTTTGTGGGAGGGCATGGGAGCATACAGTCCCATTCCTCAAAGACTTTAATCTTTAGCAGAGCACTGGTAGTTATGGGAGCATTGGAAGGAAGTGAGAAAGGCAAGTATTAGCACTAGAATGTTGTGTGCAGCAAGGCTGTGGGTTTGGGCAGTTGCTTTAGTACAGGGTTGCTTTGAAGTATATTATAAACCAAAACATTTGTTTTTAGATTTGTATAGAATGGGAATTATTAGAGCATTTTCCAGGTTTTTTTTTCTGTTTGAGACACAACAGGAATTCCGGAATTAAGAGTGGTTATCACCTTTTAGACAGTTGTTACCAAAACAGGTGTCTGTATAGGAAGATTTCCCTGTCCACCTGTTCCAGTGGCAACTGGATTTCCCATTTCTTTCTGTTCTGTTGACAATGGTTATAAAGCCAGAGAGTGGAATCTCCCCTGTGGTGACCCCAACAGCAATAAAAGTTTAACAGGGTTCTAACCCAGGGGTAGGCAAACTCAGCATTCCAGCTGTTGTGAATCTACAAATCCCATGAGGCATTGCAAGACTGACAGCCAAAGGCAGGACTCCCATAAGAAGAGGTAAGATGATAGTTTCACCACTGCTGGACTACCAAGGTTGCCTTCTCCTGTTCTAACTCTTTCATACTCCATCCAAAACTAAAATATAACTTTAGACACATAGGACTGATGTGTGTGCGTGTGTATTTGTGTGTGTGTGTGTGCGTGCGTGCGCGCGCGTGTGCGTATTGATTTAGAAATATTTAAGAAATATTTGACATTATTCCTAATATGTTATATAAGTGAGGTTTAAGTTCATTATTAGATCCCTTGCTGACCCATGAATAGTAAATAATAGCGAGACTTCTTTGTAGATAGTTTAATTCTCTCTTAGGAACAGTACAAATATACTCACAACAGCCTTTAGTCAAACAGTATTTGTAAATCATAAAGCAGCTGACATTGCACTTTCAAACACTCCATCATAAATATACATAAATTACATTTAATTAAATTAGGTATACATATACCGAGGACAACTTCACAACTAATGAAGCTGCAAAAGACAGGTAGAACTTTTTAGTTAGACTTTTTATGAAAAGCATATACTGCGCTATGGAAATAATAGGGGAAGCAAGATTTTCACTTGTTGAAAAACATGTAGAAAACAAATCAGCATCTCTCAGACTTTATGGTGAATCAACCCCAATACAGGGCATACAAGGGAACCATCACCATATGACATACATAGGCATCACACAACTGAGAAGACAAGATTGACAAATACCAATTTCATTTTAAGATGCCTCTTACCTATTGATCTCCGTATTAAATCGGCTTCACGTGACAGCTACAGGCCATCTGGTACAATATGACTATCTGCAGGGTATGTTTTATATATAAATTGTAGAAAAGAGAGAGTTTCCCCTATAGTAACCCATAGGGTTATGTACTTATACCCATAAATATAGTATATATCGAGAAATATAGAGAAAGATAGCACAAATCTGACTGGTTACTGTAAGTTCCAGACATCGCGCATAGTGTTTTTAGTGAATAGAAAGACAGGAACCAATGGTTACATTATATATTACAGAATACATTCTATGAAACTACACCCTTCTGACGAAGCCCCGGCTGGGGAGAAACGCGTTAAGGAACTAGCGTGTTGTTTGCGGATTACCTCGGCTATGGACACCCCTCCTTTCCGAAGCTACTTTCTACCTATGGGGGGTTTCCAATGTGACACCACTATTTACAATATAGCAGTTGACCGGAACTTCGCTATATAGTGACATTGTCCGATATTGCTGAATGTATCAACGGCATTGCTGACACCAGTCCAGTATACGTATACTTATCAATTGTACGGCTGTACTTTCTACCTGGAACCTGCTCAGAATCTCCTTGTGGAGTTTACAATCCAATTGATACAATTGGTGTAATTCAATACTATGTATCCCACCTCGACCTAACCACTGAACCTTCACATTCTCAAATAATTCATCCCCACACAGCTCCCTCCTTATGTATCATTTCCCCCTCCTCTTTCAGATTATAAGCCCTCAGGGGCAGGGCCCTCCTTACCATCTTGTATTGTATTGTAACTGTAATGTCTTCCTTATATTGTAAAGCGCTGCGCAAACTGTTAGCGCTATATAAATCCTGTATAATAATAATAATAATAATGTATCCAGGAGACTTTGAGCCATCTCGTCATCAGCATTTCACACTCATAGAGTTGTGACAGTTACTGGATCCCGACGGCTTGCATACATTAGTATCGTGAGATTAATCCCTCTTACAGGATATATATATATATATATACACCTTTTTTCCGATTTTTCCTCTGGTGTATAAATACGAGGCATGTGTGTCACCCCTGTTTTTCTATGATATTATCATGGAGCCCCTTTACAACTAATTCGGATATCCAAGGGGTTCACAATATACTCCATCTTTTTGCACACTCCAGCTGAGTGTAATTTCTATGTGTTATATTAATATGTGTTATGTGTCAAGGATTAGATATTTTATACACTGAGTGGCCAGATTATTATGACCACCCCATCAGTACTTCGTTGGGCCACGAGATAACTCCACGAGATGACTTCGTTGGGCCGCCTCGTGACTCCACGAGATGTTGAAAGGTGATGCGAGGAATCTGACACTGCACTGTTGCCCTTCTGTTATCTTGTACCAGTCGTGCCACTCTCCATTCTGCCCTAACATTGACTAGTCACTGACGGCCACAATTCGCACGTTCAGACCCAGATTTTCGGCTGCTCTTGAACATTTAACGAATTCTGCTGTTTTGCTGATACTCGTTCCATGGCTCAGAGCGCCAACAATCATCCCACTTTCAAAGGCTGTTAAATTGCGTTGTTTACCCGTATCTTCAGAAAAAAATCACTTCTACTGTCGTGGTAAACAACCTGCTTCCCTATTTATAATGGTCTGGCCCTCTAGCAACTTCAGCGCGAAATTATAGCTAATTTGCCTACAAACGTCAGGTGGTCATAATAATCTGGCCACTCAGTGTATTTGTTAAATTAATTATATACAATTTTATACTACTATATAGTTGCATGATTGGTTTGGTGGTGGGATCTCCTTAAATGGGGTTATGTGACAATTAAATATAGAGAAAGATAGCACAAATCTGACTGGTTACTGTAAGTTCCAGACATCGTGCATAGTGTTTTTAGAGGATGGAAAGACATCACAGGAACAAATGGTTACATTATATATTACAGAATACATTCTATGTTATACAATAGGTGGTTAGACATCAACTATGTTCAATATGGCAGTGCAACAAGCTGTAGTAATGTGCAAAGTGCAATAAGCAACCAATCATAGCTAATCTGTAGTAAGCTAAAACTGTTCCTATAGTGTCCTGCACTTTGCACATCATCGCTGCTTTCTGAATTACCTTATCATCATTTTTTGATTATGTATTGGCATGGTCCCTCCCTACTCAATGCAAATACAAGACTAATATAATATGCTCTAGATAAAAACATCTGCATTCTAAAACTGGTAAAGTAGTACTGAAGCCAAAACAAGGGTTATCACCCCTGCCAGCAGTTTGTTTGCCATCTGTGTCCCATTAGGTAGATTTCCCTTCACTTCCTGGCCAATAGCCACAACAGGAAGAGAAAGGAAATCCCTCCAAAGTAAGGAAAATCCCTGGTGGTCAGTAGGGTCACCAGGACAAGACCAGAAAATTGGAAGATTTCCTATATGTTGCTTTTCTGGTGAATATCAAATCAATATTTGGGATTTTCTTTCACTTTCAGCAATAACGGTCACCAGGACAAAAAGTGAGGGTAAATCTCCCCAACGAGAACACAGATAACAATAAAAACCTGAGAGGTATTCTAATCCCTCTTCACTCTATCCAAAAAAAAAAAAAAACAGGGTTAAAGGAAACAATCTGTATACAATTGTCTAATAACCTCCACAATCAGATGTTATACAGATTTTTCATTGTTCATTTTGGGTAACGGTCATTTTACATAGTTAGTCAGGTAAAAAAAGGCACAAGCCCATCGAGTTCGAGGTATGGTTTGATGGTAGCCCAGCAAATAGTTTTTTTCTATTTTCTCAAGAGGATGTACTTTAGAGGGCCTGCAAAAACCAGTAGCCCACATTCGGAAGCAATATTTTCTATGTGATAGAACCTAAAGGTAATGTCCCTCCTCATTGGCCTTCCACTACACAGGATATCCCTCCTCCAGTCTATCATGAATGCAGCTGCTAGACTCATTCACTTGACCAACCGCTCAGTGTCTGAAACCCCCCTTTGTCAATCACTACACTGGCTTCCACTCGCCCAGAGGATAAAATTCAAAATATTAACAGTAACTTATAAAGCCATCCACAACTCTGCCCCTGGCTATATCTCAGACCTTGCCTCAAAATATCACCCTAACTGTCCACTCCGCTCTTCCCTAGACCTCCTGCTTTCCAGCTCCCTAGTCAACTCCTCCCATACTCACCTTCAGGACTTCTCTAGAGTCTCTCCCATCCTCTGGAACTCTTTACCCCAACCTGTCCGTCTATCTCCCACCCTGACTGTCTTTAGGCGTTCCCTATACACTCATCTCTTCAAGGAAGCCTATCCAACCTCAACCTAACCACTGAACCATCACATTCTCAAATAATTAATCCCCCCACAGCTACCTCCTCATGTATCATTTCCCCCTCCTCTTTTAGATTGTAAGCCCTCAGGGGCAGGGCCCTCCTCACCAACCTGTCTTGAATTGTATTGTAATTGTAATGTCTTCCTTACATTGTAAAGCGCTGCTCAAACTGTTGGCGCTATATAAATACTATGTAGTAATAATAATGTCAATTTCCGCTGATCTTCTCTAGAAGGTTAGACAGCTTAATGCACACCTGCATTATTCTTTTCTATTCTGCATAATTCTTGCATTGACCAATATTACCTACTAAAACTGAACCCAGCTGAACTTTTTCTTTAGTTAGATGCATTCAGGGTGCATCAAAACTTGTGCTACTAGGTGCAGATGTTTACAGTTTATTTTCTTAAAAAAACCAAAAAATAACAAGAGTGGGACCCTAGCCTTAGCAGAGGTCTGGAACACCCCTTGAGAACCAGAGCTCTTCAATCCGCCGGGGGGCTGAGCATTACTGATTGCAAAGCTGTTGGACCTTTGCAGATAGACCACTGCCTTCCCACAGAAAGCAAAGGTCTTACTCTGCAACATGCTGGCAGGGGACAGGCTTTTTTTCCTACTCAGACTGTGGCAGCTTTAAGTCAAATTGAGGAAAGATGATTCCTGTTTTTTTATGTGGCACTGCATATGCATCTAATTTCATGCTGTTATTTGGGAAAAACCAATTGGCTTTCCTTCTAGGCTGTATATAGAGATTACTTTGCTCTAGGAATGTGTAATTTACAACATTTATTGTTCATCTTGACTCCAACTCTTTTAACATTCAAATATAACTCCTGATTGTTTCCATGAAAACTAACTCTAGAAGGCTCTACTGCATGATTTCTACTTTATATGTAGACCTACCACTGCACTGTACAGTTCAACAATCCAGATTCTGCTTGGAGCTTACGCTACTATGAGTCTAGTGACAATTCTCTGAAACCCATGAGTTTACCTACAAGTGTCCAGAAGTGAGCAGACAAGGCAAGAAAATAAAACAATTGTTTGCTGCCCTAGGCATAGGCCAACAATTACCTTATGACATATACAACCCTGGCTTTTGCCTCTTTATAATACAAGTATAAAGTAAATATAAAAAATAGAACTTGCTTAAATTCTCAGACTGACATAATATATACAACAAATATGACGTAGAGTCTAATCACCGTAAGGTCTTGTGTTTATATGCTGAATTAATAAAGGGCTATCACTGGATCCAACACAAAGCAGGATTTGGGTGAGCTGAATTGTTTGCTGAATTGATACCTGTATAGCCAGCATCATTGATAGCACTGACTGCCTGCACCGCATCAGATGTAATGGAACCTGACGTATTATGTTTGCTTTACAAGACAAGACAATGCTTTAAAGTACTATGAAACATAAGTATATTTACAGTGTATTCAATTTTGTAGAGAACTGACAATACAGAATATTTATATGAACTTCCTTTGCTTCAGATTTTGCAGGCATAAATAATGGGGTTTGTTGGTTTAAAGTTTAAAGTCCTACAAGTCTAGAATTTCTCTGGAGTCTTGGGGAGAGGATGAGCAGAGTACAGCTCCACCGACTGCCTCTTGTTTTCTGGCTTATTTTCCCAACATTCCTCCTCAGGCTCATATGTTCCTTTCAAGATGGCGATCCTGTCAGCCAAACTCTTGTTGTGTGGGAATAAGACAAAGTTGTATGTGAGAGAAGCCAAAATACCACCGACAAGGGGTCCAACCCAAAACACCTGCAGAAATATGGCAATTAATTAATATTAGCCCTAAAACATGCAATCTTTATATATATATATATATTAGACATATTCTTGTGTATGAAATGTACATGAACCAGAGAGAACACCAAACACAGACATTTATTAGGCCCAAATTGCCTGACTTCTCTCCACAACACAGGAGTCTTGCCAATATAGGAGTCATGCGGCTTGAGAAAGCCAAATATAGTTGAACCATGTAGATGAGTCAATCACATGTATCAAGAGTAAGAGTTTAGAACTATATTTTATTAATCCATGGATGTCACAAAGCTAACAGAGGAGAATAGCCAGTGTATTTCAGGGGCCCAACAATCCCCCTTGATTAGGTCTAAAGGAGACACAACAGCCAAATAATATGCGTAAGAGATATGCACAGGAAATTATAAGAATATAATCTTAAAGTATCATACTATTATTTATTTATAATTCCCTATGTATATCTCTTATGAATATTATTTGGTTGTTGTTTCCTTGATTAGCACTGATGAAGGGGGTAGTTTGGCCCCTAAAACATGCTGGCTGTTTTCTGTTACCTCTGTACCTCTGTGGATTAATAAAATACAGTTCTGGACTACATACATGTGTTTGGCTCAGCCACGTGTGGATTTCTCAAGCCGAGTGACCCCTCTATTGGTAAGGCCCCTGTTTTGTGCAGAGAACCATGTGGGTCCAGTGCCTTGCATCTACATCTACTCTAATGGCAAGAACTGTGGCATCGAATGTCATGTGACTATTTGCAGCCAATGTTGTGGTGCTTGCTGGTAAATTTTGCCATGACCAAAGGTCATTGAAGTTTGGATGCCCAGACCAAATACAGCAACATCAATGAAAGTGTATTGAACCCTAAATCAAAAAATAATATATTGCATCTTACCAATACTAAAATGGGGTGGCTGCATTTGTTTCAATTTTTCAGACATTTCTACTTTATTTGAACCCGGTGATCCTGCCAGTAACACACTTCCTGTCCTAGGGTGACAACACTCACTCACCCTTCCGTATCAGGACAACAGAAACAGAACAGGCTTACAGAAACCTCCTAATTTTCTCCATAGCAGAGAGTGGAGGAGTTCTGTAGTCCTCAGATATTTCTGAGAACAATGTAACTAATTGCATTCAGTACATGCAGAGAGCACATTCAATTATCAGCTTCCAAGATTTCTGGCAGGATCAACTGGTATTCTTTTTCACTAATCAATCACATATAACAAAACGCTTTCAATGGCATATTTAACAGACCAAAAGAGACCAAGTAAAAGAGGTTCATTACATTCACTTTAACTCTACTATACCTCTATGACTATTTTGTCAATTTGACATTGCGGTCTAAGGTTATATGTGCATTTAGTATATGCTATGTCTGTTATTTACTCGTGTAGACATCTAAATGCCCTGAGATGGCACCATCTTGGATGTCTGCATTCCCAGCAGACTGAGAGCTCTCACTCAAGTGACACTCTATAGTACTCCATTTCGCTCCTTCCCCGTCAGCTACATAAAAGGAGTTGGCTGCCTGGCGCTCCTGTGCTCGCCATGGCAACAGGGGTGAGGAGACACAGCTAGGCAGGCCCTGGCTGGGCCCCCCCATAGCTGTGCTCAAGGCGAGTGCCTCACTCACCTCGCTCTTCCTACGGCCCTGGTGGGAATTGACTCTAACTGGAGTATTCAACATTTCTAGCAAGTTCAGTGGCACATCGCAAGTGAGTACAAATTATTTATGTAAAGGAAACACTGCGATTAAAATATTTGATGTTCCGTACAATTTTCTTAGTGACAGGGTCATTTCAATTAACATTCTCACAATACAGCGCATTGTGCATAAATACTTGAATGCTGTATTGCAGTTACAATATGGTTAAGAACCTTTCTATTACAGGGAAATAGATGTAAGTATTGTAATTTTGGGGAGCACACAGAGCACTTGCACAGCGTTTTTCCATTAACAAAAAGCCTTTATTTTTCTTTCAAAAGGCAGACAATAAAGGAAGTCCAACATAAAATAGTTTGTCTGTTGCAGCACTGTGGCTCCAGCCTCATTACTCAGGGCCGCTGCCTGGTTCCTTCAGACAACCTCAATAACGTGCCAACCCTCACAATAAGCTCCACAAACCCGCAGCTCCCTGCTGCACTGGCTTCCACTCTGACTCCTGGGTGGAGTTCTCCTGACTCACAGGTGGGGCCCTGAACACATCCCAGCACACTCTTCATGAGGGTTTTACACAGGTGCACAATTAGGTGCTGGTCACTACTAACCCATGGACCCAGGAATGGGGATTTCGTCCCACCCAGAGCTCTGAGAAATCTCCTGGCTCCAGGATCCCAACTATGATCCAGAAAACAAGGAAAGGACTGAAAAGACAGTTAATTCCTGGTACAAGTAATTTCTTCCTGGAGACACTCACCCCCTATGGCTGAGAAGCCTGGGTGACTTTGAGGCCACCTAACAAAGTGGTATTGCCACACAATGCCACAGTATGTAGCCAGTAAGGGGGCATATATTACCCATCATACATAAGATATTATCAAGTAGTTTAAATCTTCAGTGTCTATAAGATCTAAAATATCAGTATTGGGCAGATTGATACTTTAAGAGCTCCATGTGATCATTCTGAAATATTATAACAATACTTTACCTTGTGTTTCTATATTGTAATAATTCTCATCCCATGTTACATTTTAATAACATAAAAGCAAATTGTTGTCAAGTTAATAACGCTTTGCTGTAGGTATGAATCATTATAATGACAGTCCTCATTATAAATTAAATACAAGTCATAAAGAAAATTATTAGTTTAATAAGGGCAAGTGTATATTTCATTGAATATGCTGGGATCATTTATATTTAACAGTCTTTAAACTTGTATTTACAGGGGACGCCACATGGCCAAAAGGCCATAACGCAGTCTTTTTCAGGATGGTACTGTATGTCATAATCTGTTCATCATGAGCCATTTAATAATAGATGTTCCCCGTCTGTATTATTATTATAAATGTGTTCATCTGTAAGGATAAAGTTATTGATGATGCAGCAATGTACGCCATTGCTGTTTGTTTTGGATGCTCTTAAAACAAGTAGGAGACGCATTAAAGTAAATATTTTATTGTTGGATGGAGCAGGGAATAGTCCAAACTCTGTACTGTATTGTTTACCATTTGTCTCCCATTGAGGAGATTTTCCTTCACTTCCTGTCTTCTAGGCACCACAGGAATTAGGAACACATCTATCCAAAGTGAAGAAAATTCCATCTTAGACAGCTGTCACCATAACAAATGTCTCTATTGAAAGATTTCCCCTCTATTCGTGTTAAAAAGTTTGATTCCACATCACTTTCAGCCTCAATGACAGCTGTCACCAGGACAAATGGAGATGTTGATTCTCCCCAGCGAGGACACATACAACAATAAAATACATGTTGCCTATAGAGTTCTATAAATAATCATACTCCCAAGCTCCCTCCCGCAATGGACTACTTTTGGAACGTCTTGCACAGCCTCACAGAGAAACACATGCACTCAGTCAGATATGCATGCTGCACATGGCTTATAAGAACAGGAAGGAAGCCACAGCTTTATTCTCTACCTTTTTCAATACAACAGAGTATATACCATAGATTTAACAGAACTTATAAATACTGCCATCTACTGACCGAAAATGTATGCTGCAGGAGTTGTTGCAATAGATACAATAATGTGTATTCTAACAACTACAGACTCAATTAATAAACTAAACATGAGATTGTAGTCCATCAGGGGAGCAAGCTTGGAGTGCTGACTACTTTACAACATACACAGGGACCATGGGGAACACAAGTAGCGCCCTCCAGAAGGAAGGACAGTGTCAGCACCAATTCAGAGATAATGTGAGGCTTTACAGCCGAGTGTTACACAAATAAGATACACTTTTGTTAATAGTTAAGGTACTTGAATGCATTTTTAAGATCTAACTCTTGTGTTTAGTGTGATTTTAATTTTAAGAAATCCTGGCGTTCTTCTTTTAGAGATATTCAGGTTCTTATGCTAGCTATATAAAAAAAATCTAGTTAATTATTATAAAACAGGATTAAGCATTAATTTATTAAGTATATAGTATTTCTGTTACATTTTGTTAGTTTACATTCTTAAAACTATATAACTATTACTGTGTGAAATGTGCACAATGTAAAGAGCTGCGTAAATTGTTGGTGCCATATAAATATCTGTAATAAATAAATAAGTATGCAGTTTGAACTAAATGAACCTGTGTCTTTATTCAACTTTACCTTCTATGTAACATGTGGGCTCTTACCAGAAAACATTAAAGTCAAACATAAAGCAATCAGAAGACAATCAGGTCATCTTTTTACTCCCAGGAGAGTAAATTTCATTTCAAGATTTATAAAAAAAAAAAAGGGTGTAGTATGTAAAAAATAAATCTCACCCATTGATCTGTGAAGATTCCAGTAATGGCTGCAGGTCCCAGGGAACGAGCTGGGTTCATGGAACATCCTGTGAAATAGATCTGTTGGAACAAATAAACACTTTTATTATACAATACCACAGATGCCTGCATAAAGTTCATCGGGTACGTTTGGAAAAATTACACTTTAAAATGCATATATGTTTTATCATCAATGAACGGGAACCTACCAAGAAGCACAATATCTACAGTATGTGAACTGGCTTTTGCCATTCTTTGACTGCTGGACTGTGCCAAGGAGAAGAACTAATGAAAATAAAGAGGGTCATATTCAGAAGATGACAGCTTTCATCCGATGCTTCTTCCACAGTTATTTTGTTTGTGACAGAAACCCTTTGTGCCTTATGTATTAACTGGGGTTACTTCTCTTTAGCCATTAATCAGCAGGAGACCTGTCCTGAAATATTGAATCTGATTGGTGATATAACTCAGAGGTTAATACATAAGGCCAGGGCTGTCTCTATAATGAGTCAGCCTGAAAGTGTTGCCTTAGGTTCACGTGGAGAAGCGGCAGGTACAGCAGTATGCATTTCTGCCCCCCCACCTGGGACGCTCTGGCCGACATCTTGGCCAGCTCTTGGCAAGTGATGGTACGGGTGGGGCGCCAGCCAGAGCTGGTTATGCATAATCATGCATAATCACCAACACCTGTTTTTCAAGCAGATCTGATCTGAAGCCCAATGTTAGTCTATGAGCAGCCAGATCTAAACAGAAGTGCGTTCTATTACATCCGATTACCCCCAACTCTGTCTAAGTCCAGGAATAAAAATGGAACAGAGTTTCTGTTTTGGTGCACCTGATTGTGATGGATCAAAGGTAATCTTATGTAAATTAACACAAGTCTGCTTACATCCAACTCCCCATAGACCTAACATGGGTCTGGCAAGCTCACTTTATTCCTCCATTGCAAGATGGAAAAAAATGACAAAGTAGTTCCGTGCACGGATCCCCTGCTAATTGGAATGGACGGCACCCGTGTGAAAGGGGCATCAGGGGTCCTAATCAATCATACTCTGTCTAAAATGTACCAAAGCTTTGATTATAAACTCTCTTGTTAATTATAAAATATATATTGAATAGGAAACATATGCCCTTTATAAAACCATTACTTGTTTTAAACCCAGAAGAGAAATGAAGCTGCAAGCATTATTACAATCTCTTACCCCCAGAAGATGTCCCAGGGTCACTGAAAGTCCGATGGACAAAGCTGGTGATCCAACATTGTCAGTCCTTCTGCTGTCTGTGGATGCAAAGATACAGAGTACAAGCTGGAAGGTTAGCAACAGCTCCACAACAAGAGCCAAGCCTGTGCTTCCCGTGGTGACCTGCAGGTGAGAGAACGTCCATAATTATACTGGGTGTCTGCCTAGTCTACCACTGATCATACTAACATCTATAATGCAGCCGTATGTCTACCGGTTCATAACCACACTATTATGGGGGTAAAGTATAATTAACTGTAGCTAGTAATAGTTAGTCACATTCAACTGGGCTTGGTCTGTAGAGTTGAAGACATTTCGTAGCTTATGAAAGCCACCTCTTCTGGTCTCCAGTTCACTTCTTCAGGACAACTGGTTCACAAGAGGCATTATTTCTTCTGTTCACTTTTGTAGGACAACTGGTTCCAAAAAGGCAAGAAAGGCCATCTGCATCAAACTGGAACAACTATCCCTGAACAAAGGTGGTGGCCTCTGACACCATTTATCCTTCGACATACAATGCCATTTTAACATCTCTGCTCCATCTATTCAACCACAATTAAAACCTTTAGCCATGTAAATCAAAGGATAAACACCTATATAGACTCCATAACACCAAAGGATGGGATTATGTAACTAGAACGGAATGGTAACACATGTTTCACACCTCCCATCCTGTTCTTGACCATCTACATCTGCCTTGACACATTCCATTATATTGGATTAAGGGCTCTGTGCTACCTGTGTGGATATAAATGTTGGTGTATCCTCCTGACATTAGAACTGAAGAAGTGGCTTGGAAGAGTTATGTAAAAAAAAGTCTTTAAAATGACAGAACAAATCCAGTTTTGACTGTGACTAACTATTACTAGCTATATCGTGACCAGGATAAATGAGAACCTTCACAGATATAATTAACTGTAATTCGCTCTTCATGCAACATATCACAATGATCTTTTAGCAAGATTTTACTAACGCCATGCTTCTGCTCATAGTAACAGTCTTGTATGTAGAGTGGCTATGTTTGAGAATGCATGTAACAAAGAAAGCTGGAAGTGCTACATATTATCAGCAGCCAGAAAAGGAATGACTGTAGGTTTCAGGATTAGGGACTTCTAGATCACTTTCTAGGATCTAGAAAGTGGAGAATACATTAAATTGTTACTTAAAGTGTATGTCCAGCACAAATGCTGTTTTTAGTTTTGAATAGAGTGGAGCAACATTATAATCTCTTTCAGGTTTTTACTGCTATCTGGGGCTCCATTACAGAGATTTTCCATCACTTATTGTCACAATGATGATGGTTTTAGGAGATAGGAACAATAGAAGAATCTGCAATAGGGACCCAGACAGCCATACACAGCTGACTGGGGGTCTAGCCTTCCTCTGCTCTAATAATTAAAATCATTTTTCCTGTCTGGTTTGCTGTTGCAGATTTTCCCTCACTTCCTGTCTGGTAATACTGTTGCTACCCTGATGGGAACTGAGGGCTAATCTCTGTAACGGGGGCCCAGGTAGCAGTAAAAATCTAACAGGGGTTCTAATCCTTCCCCACTCTATCCAACAAACCAAAAATGACTGGAGAAACACTTTAACTGAAGGCTGTACTATGACCTTTTAGATGAAAGTAACAGGTTCAGTTTAGAAAAGGGTGCAGGTCTGGAACTACACATGATGGATAAAATAATGGAATATTTAAAGAGGCCTCCAGTCTGTCTAATATCTGTCTTGAACACAATTCCTCTAGTGTTGGAGAACAATAATTGTACTCATAGTAATTATCTGGACCTCATAGTGGTCACAAAGTTACACCCTTAAAGGTGGTGGTGGTGGTGGTGGTGGGGGGAGGTTGAGTCACCATCACTGCCTCACTGGTGCCCCCCAAAAGATTGCAGTGTGAGTTCTGACATAAAATTATGAAGCTTACAAAAGGCTCATGCTGAAAGCTCTGGGGTCTGCAGTGCCAGGACAAGGTCCTCTGGTACCAAAGCTTGGGATGTCAAAGAGTGGAAGTAGAAAAACAATAATTGTAAGCAAAAACAAAATGTGTTTAATTAACCCCTTAGTGACAGCATCAGAAATTGTTTTCGTTCCTGGGGACCGGGGTAATTTTGCAATTTTTGCTATGTGTTTATTTAACCATAATTTCCATCTTCCTCATTCATTGCACCTACACATATTATACAGGTGAAACTCGAATAATTAGAATATCGTGCAAAAGTAATTGCAGTAAGTGCTGCAAAAGGGGCCCAAACCAAGTACTGAGTACATATGCATGCTTGTACTTTTCAGAGGTCCGATATTGTTCTATGTACAATCCTTGTTTTACTGATTGCATGTAATAATCTACTTTTTTGAGGTTGTGGATTTGGGGTTCTTGGGGTTTTCATGAGCTGTAAGCCATAATCATCACAATTATGACAAATCACAGCTTGAATTATCTTGCTTTGCATGTAATGAGTCTATCTCATATATTAGTTTCACCTTTTAAGTTGCATTAGTGAAATAAATGAACTTTGCACGATATTCTAATTATTCGAGTTTCACCTGTATACCCTTATTTAAAGGACAAAATGGGCTTTGATTTGATGTGACATGTGCATGTATACATTCTTATTTTGTTTATAATTTTTTATTAAATGTATTTTTTTAAAACTTTTTTAACTTTTTTAATATTTTGTCCTTTTTGAAAATGTAAACAAAAGTAAAAACTTAATTTCTATGTTTTTTTTAATTTTTGTTAAACTAGGTGGCACTAAGGGGTTATTTTTTATTTTATTTACAGGGGCTTTGATACTTAGTATCTCCAAGGAGAATACAGTGTTCTCCTCAGAGAAGCTATGTATCAGTTTATAATACTCAGCTGGCTCGCAGCTGCCGGCTCTTTGGCTGTCACGGCTCAGCAATCACAGAGATTACTTATCGCTGTGATCATAATGCTGTGACTACCTAATCTGCTGTTGAGGGTCTGCCTCGGCCCCTGAGGAACCTAGCAACAGCAGTAACTCAATGAATGCTGGTGCCTCTGCAGACCTGCGCATATTGTACTGCATGAGGAGATTATCCTGTCACCAGTCGTTAATTAACTAAACGATTGTGACCCTATAATCCCATCATCAGTCGGGAAGGGGTTAAGGAATGTAAGAGGATTTCATATCAGCATGCAGAGCTCCATGTGGTTTTTAGTGCGGGGGTAAATGTCCACTTTAACTACAAATTCTCTTCTGCAATTTGTCCCTTTTATAAATGAGCTAGAATCATATTTCTGGCAGAGATATATATTGGTTTTAATTTGGTGCTACAAACATGAATGAATGCAAATTTTTACATACAAATACCAAGTGTAGAATGGAATGAGGCAGTTAATAAAAACTAATTAGGGTTCACTGAGGGTTATTAAGGGGCTAAAATGTGCGTGTGTTTTTGATAATTTCCACATAAAGGTCATTCATGAATGAATTCAGAGCTGGATCTGAGTTGTCAAACTGATAGTTCAGTCTTGCAGGCTACACAGGGATGGTATGTCATTCCCTGTGCAGAACTCAGAACTCCATGACAGTTGGGCACTGTGCTGGGTTTACCGAACGTGTGGCTGTCACACTGACAGCGGAGCGGTGCACTCTCCCAGTGTCATCTGCTGGATTCAGCTGTCAGTTTGATAGGTCAGTCCTGCACAGAGCAAATGATGCACTGAGGTAGGCAAGACTCCCATCTCAGCCGTGTCCCCTACATCAT